>NW_026994934.1:0-5020 GCF_028769735.1 Zonotrichia leucophrys gambelii
ACCATCCCGCTACGTGGATTTTCGGCCAGCCGGCCACTCCCGGCCACAGGGCTCAAACAAATACACGCCCTTTTCCCCCGAATAAAACTGACCTGCCCATCATCTGGCTGGCAGATTTTCAGAGCCCCTTGGATTATCAAACCACCCCCACTCGGGACTGGGCCACCTTTTATCGGGAACCCCCCTGCTACGTGGATTTTCAGAACCACTGGCCACCCCAGCCATAGGGCCCCCCAAAAACAAACTACAGCCCTTTTCCCCGGGGAAATAAAACGCCCCCGCCCTCACTGGCGAGATTTCAGGACCACTTGCTTATCAATCCAGCCCCCCGGCACTGGGGCCCCTTTCATGGGAAACCCCGCGTACGTGATTTCAGGAGCCCGCCGCCACCCCAGCCCCAGGGACCCAACACAAACCACGGCCCTTTTTCCCCGGGAAAGAAAACCACTCGCCCCGCTTCTGGCTGGCAGATTGCAGGAGCCACTTCCCCTATCAAACCCCCCACTCGCACGGGGGCCACTTTTTATCTGGAACCATCCTTAAACGTGGGTTTTCAGGACCACCGGCCACCCCACCCCACCCCCAAAAAACAAACTAGGCCCTTTTCCCTAAAAAAACGACCCGCGTGTCTCTCTGGCGTTGCAGGGGCCACTTTCCCTATCAATCCAGCCCGACTCGGATGGTGCCACCTTCATCTGGGGAACCCTCCTCGTACGTGGATTTTTCAGGAGCCAGCCGCCCTCCCCCGCCACCCCCCAAAAAAAACCCGGCCCTTTTTCCCCGGAAAAAACCCCCGCCCGCTTTTGGGGTGGGAGATTGCGGGCCACTTCCTCAAACAACCAGCCCCCCCGGGGTGGCCACCCTTTTACTGGAACCCCCCTGCATCGTGGGTTTTCAGAACCCGCCGGGCCCCTCCCACCACGGGCCCCAAAAAAACCACGGCCCCCTTTTCCCCGGAAAAAAACTACCCCCCCGCTCTGGCGGGAAATTTTCGGACCATTCCCTCAAACCACCCGACTGGCATTTTGCCAAAATTTCATCTGGGGAAACCTTCCGGATCGGGATTTTTAGGGGCCACCGGGCCCTCCCCCGCCACAGGGCCCCCCAACACAAACCACGGCCCCTTTTCCCAAAAAAACTACCCGCCCCCTCTGGCAGGCAATTTTCCCCGCCCTTGCAACCCCCCCTTTTTCCAAATTTTTTTTTTTTTTTTTTTTTTTTTTTTTTTTTTTTTTTTTTTTTTTTTTTTTTTTTTTTTTTTTTTTTTTTTTTTTTTTTTTTTTTTTTTTTTTTTTTTTTTTTTTTTTTTTTTTTTTTTTTTTTTTTTTTTTTTTTTTTTTTTTTTTTTTTTTTTTTTTTTTTTTTTTTTTTTTTTTTTTTTTTTTTTTTTTTTTTTTTTTTTTTTTTTTTTTTTTTTTTTTTTTTTTTTTTTTTTTTTTTTTTTTTTTTTTTTTTTTTTTTTTTTTTTTTTTTTTTTTTTTTTTTTTTTTTTTTTTTTTTTTTTTTTTTTTTTTTTTTTTTTTTTTTTTCCCCCCCCCCCCCCCCCCCCCCCCCCCCCCCCCCCCCCCCCCCCCCCCCCCCCCCCCCCCCCCCCCCCCCCCCCCCCCCCCCCCCCCCCCCCCCCCCCCCCCCCCCCCCCCCCCCCCCCCCCCCCCCCCCCCCCCCCCCCCCCCCCCCCCCCCCCCCCCCCCCCCCCCCCCCCCCCCCCCCCCCCCCCCCCCCCCCCCCCCCCCCCCCCCCCCCCCCCCCCCCCCCCCCCCCCCCCCCCCCCCCCCCCCCCCCCCCCCCCCCCCCCCCCCCCCCCCCCCCCCCCCCCCCCCCCCCCCCCCCCCCCCCCCCCCCCCCCCCCCCCCCCCCCCCCCCCCCCCCCCCCCCCCCCCCCCCCCCCCCCCCCCCCCCCCCCCCCCCCCCCCCCCCCCCCCCCCCCCCCCCCCCCCCCCCCCCTTCATGGAACCATCTCGACGTGGATTTTCAGGGCCACCGGCCACTCCCGCCACAGGTACCAACAAATACTACGCCCTTTCCGAAGTAAAACGATGCCTCATCTGGCTGAATTGCAACCACTTGATTACAACACCCCACCGCACGGTCCACCTTTCATCTGGACCATCCGCTACGTGATTTTCAGGAACACTGGCCACTCCCAGCCATAGGCCCCAAACAACTACAGCCCTTTTCCGAAGTAAACGCCTGCCTCATCTGCTGAGATTCAGACCACTTGCCTCTACAACCAGCCGACGGCACTGGCCACTTTCATCTGGGAAACCTCCGCTACGGATTTTAGAGCCACGCACTCCCAGCCACAGCACCCGAACACAAACAGGCCTTTCCTGGCAAAAAACCACTCGCCCGCTTCTGGCGCAATTGCAGGAGCCACTTCCTCATCAAACCAGCCCGACTCGACACTGGCCCTTTCACTGGACCATCCTCGTACGGATTCAGAGCACCGCCACTCCCAGCACGCCCCAAACACAAACTACGGCCCTTTTCCCTGGCAAAGAAAACTGACCTGCGTGTCATCTGGCTGGCAGATTGCAGGAGCCACTTGCCTCTATCAATCCAGCCCGACTCGGCACTGGTGCCACCTTTCATCTGGGAACCATCCTGCGTATCGTGGATTTTCAGGAGCCAGCCGGCCACTCCCAGCCATACGCCCAAACAAAACCACGGCCCCTTTCCCTGGAAGTAAAACTGACCTGCGTGTCATCTGGCTGCAGATTGCAGGACCACTTGCCTCATCAAACCAGCCCGACTGGCACTGGGCCACCTCTCATCTGGGAACCATCCTGCGTATCGTGGATTTTCAGGAGCCAGCCGGCCACTCCCAGCCACAGGCCCCCGAAAAAAACCACGGCCCATTTCCCTGGCAAACAAAACTCACCCGCCCCGCTTCTGGCTGGCAGATTGCAGGAGCCACTTGCCTCTATCAATCCAGCCCGACTCGGCACTGGTGCCACCTTTCATCTGGGAACCATCCTGCGTATCGTGGATTTTCAGGAGCCAGCCGGCCACTCCCAGCCACAGACCCCAAACAAATACTACGGCCCTTTTCCCTGGAAGTAAAACTGACCTGCCCGTCATCTGGCTGACAGATTGCAGGAGCCACTTGTATTCAAACCAGCCCTGACTTGGCACTGTGCCACCTTTCATCTGGGAACCATCCTGCGTATCGTGGATTTTCAGGACCAGCGGCCACTCCCAGCCACAGGCCCCCAACACAAACTACGGCCCTTTCCTGGAAGTAAAACTACCCTGCCCGTCATCTGGCTGGCAGATTGCAGAGCCACTTGCCTCTATCAATCCAGCCCGACTCGCACTGGTGCCACCTTTCATCTGGGAACCATCCTGCGTATCGTGGATTTTCAGGAGCCAGCGGGCCACTCCCAGCCACAGCCCCAAACAAACCACGCCCTTTTCCCTGCAAAAAAACTACCGCCCCTTCTGGCTGGCAGATTGCAGGAGCCACTTGCCTCTATCAACCACCCGACTGGCACTGGTGCCACCTTTCATCGGGAACCATCCTGCGTATCGTGATTTTCAGGAGCCAGCCGCCACTCCCAGCCACAGGCCCCAAACAAACCAGGCCCTTTTTTCCCCGGGAAAAAACCCCCCCTTTTGGCGGCAGTTGAAGGGGCCCCCCTTTCCCCCATAAACCCGCCCGACCTTTCATTGCCCCCTTTTTCTGGGACCTCCCCTTTGGGGTTTTCCCGGGCCCCCCGGGCCCCCCCAAAAAGGGCCCCCCAAAAAAAAACGGCCCCCCTTTTTTCCCCCCGGAAAACACCCCCCCCTTGGCTGGCAATTCAGGGGGCCCCTTTATCAAACCCCCCCACCGGAAAGGGGCCACCTTTTTTTTTGGGGAAAACCTCCGCAAACTGGGTTTTCAGGGCCCGCCGGGGCCCCTCCCACCCCAGGGCCCCCCCCCAAAACCAACCCCCTTTTCCCCCCCAAAAAAACTACCGCCCCCTTTTTTGGAGTTGCAGGAACACTTCCCCTTCAAACCCGCCCCTGGGGCCGGGGGCCAAACCCCTTTTTTTTTGGGGGAAAACCCCCGCTATCGGGATTTTCAGGGCCCGCCGGGGCCCCCCCCCCACGGGCCCCCAACACAAAAAACCCCGGGGCCCCTTTTTCCCGGAAAAAAATTACCCGCCCCTTTTGGTGGGGATTGCAGGGGCCACTTTTTTCCCCATCCCAAACCCCCCAAATGGGCCCCGGGGCCCCCTTTTTAAATGGGAACCCTCCTGCTAACGTTGGGTTTTTAGGGCCCGCGGGCCCCCCCAGCCCCAGGCCCCAAACACAAAAACGGCCCCCTTTTTTTGGAAAAAAAGACCGCCCCCCCTTTTTGGGGCAGTTGAGGGGCCACTTTTTTAAAACCCGCCCCGGAACCCGGGGCACCTTTTACTGGGGAAAACCCCCGATCGTGGTTTTTTAGGGGCCCCGGGCCCCCTTTTCCCCCCCCAGGCCCCCCCCAAAACAAAACCCGGGCCCCCTTTCCCCCCAAAAAAATTTTCCCCCCTTTTGGGTGGCAATTGCAGGACCCCTTCCCCTAAAAAACCCACTGGCCCCGGGACCACCTTTGGGAAACCCTCCTGGGGTTTGGTTTTCAGGGGCCGCCGGGCCCCTCCCCCAAAGGCCCCAAAAAAACAGGGGCCCTTTTTTTCCGGAAAAAAAACCCGCCCCTTTTTGGTGGGAGATTGCAGGGGCCCTTTTTCTACAAAAACCCCCCGATTGCCGGGGCCACCTTTTTTCTGGGAAACCCCCCCCTATCGTGGTTTTTTTGGGGCCACCGGGGCCCCCCCCAGCCAAAAGGGCCCCCCAAAACCCAAAAACGGCCCCCTTTTCCCCCCCAAAAAAAACACCCCCCCTTTGGCGGGAAATTTTTTGGAAAAACCCCTTTTTTTAAACAGCCCAAAAAGGGACTGGTGCCCCCTTTTTGGGGCCTCCGCATTTTGGGTTTTTAGGGCCGCCGGGCCCCCCCCCCCCCCCCTTTCCCCCCAAAAATACAAAGGCCCCCCTTTTTCCC
>NW_026994935.1:0-5015 GCF_028769735.1 Zonotrichia leucophrys gambelii
CAAACTCCTATGGGCATCCACCTTTCATCTGGACCCGGCATCGGCACTTCCGGACCCAGCCCCAACACAACCACATCCCCGGACAAAAAACCACGCCCTTTCCCTGGAACAAACTCACCCACTTCTGGCTGCAGTTCGGAACCCTTGCTTTAAACAGGGCCACCGGCCAGGCTGCCACTTGCTGGGAAACATCACATGGGATTTTCAGGAGCCGCACCCTCCACCGCAATGAGCCCTTTCTATAAATGTGCCTGCACTGGCGCATTCACAGCCCGACTATTAAACAGCCACCGCAGCCCTTCATCGGGAACCTCGGACTATTCAGACCGCCACTCCCACTCGAACCATCGACAGGCCTTTTCGCCACGATCCACCGCCCCGCTATCTGGGACCATTGCGTGGCATAATCACCACCGCCCCGCTGGCACAGTCCCTTTCCTAACAACCTGCCTATCTGGATGTCAGTGAGGACCGGCACACCCACGCCAGCCACCCGAACACAACACGGCCCTTTTCCTGGAAAAAAACTCCCGCCCGCTCTGGCTGGCAGATTCAGAGCCCTTTCTCCATCAACAGCCCGCTGGCACTGTGCGCCATCCTGGACCTCTCGACCTGTGCTTCGACAGGCCACCCAACCACGGCCTCCCGAATAAACCGGCCCTTCCTGGCAAGCAAATACGCCCTTGCTATCTAAATGACTGCCCTCTTCTGCGACATTGCGGATCACTTGGTCACTCAATCCGACCACTCGCTGTGCACACTTTCATGCGGAACACTCAACGGTTTTCGGGCAGACAGGCCCCCTCCGGCCGAACAAAACACGCCTTTCCTGTGCAAAACTTCGACCCTTCTGCTGGCAGCGCAGGCCACTCCTCATCTAAACGCCAACCCACTGGCCGTTTCTGGAACCACCGCTCCGGACAGGCCCGCCACCCCACACAGCCCTCAAACAAACAGCCTTTCCCTGGAGCAAATGCACCCTGTTGCAATCAAGCCACTCCACTTCACCTCCGGCATCCTGTATCTGATTTGGACCAGTCTGGTTCAGCCACAGGCCCCCACCAAGGCCCACCCGGCAATAAACACCACCCCGCTGCTGGCAGATTGCAGGACCACTTCCCTATCAAACCCGCCTGGCCTGCCTTTCATCTGGGAACCATCCTGCGTTCGTGGATTTTCAGGAGCCGCCGGCCACCCAGCCACAGGCCCCGAACAAAACACGGCCCTTTCCTGAAAAAACTACCGCCCGCTCTGCTGGCAGATTGCAGGAGCCACTTGCTCTTCAAACCAGCCACTATGGCACCTTTCATCCATCTGGACTTCGTGGATTTTCAGGAGCAGCGCCCTCCCAGCCACAGGCCCCAACAAAACCACGGCCTTTCCTGGAAAAAAACTCCCCTCTGCTGGTGGATGCATGCCTCTTCAATCAGCCGCCGACTGGTGCCACCTTTCATCTGGGAACCATCCTGCTATCGGGATTTTCAGGCCGCCGCCACTCCCAGCCCAGGCCCCAACACAAACAGGCCCTTTCCGCAAAAACCACCGCCTGCATTGCGGCCATTGCAGACCCCCGACTTGCAACGCCACTTGCACTGGGCCACCTTTCGTTGGACCACCGACTGATTCAGGGCCAGCGCACCCAACACACGGCCCTTTTCCCTGGCAAAGAAAACTACCGCCCGCTCTGGCTGCAGATTGCAGGAGCCACTTGCCTCTATCAATCCAGCCGACTCGGCACTGGTGCCACCTTTCATCTGGGAACCATCCTGCGTATCGTGGATTTTCAGGAGCCAGCGGCCACTCCCAGCCACAGGTCCCAAACAAAACACGGCCCTTTTCCTGGAATAAAACTGACCTGCCCGTTCTGGCTGGCAGATTGCAGGAGCCACTTGCCTCTATCAAACCAGCCGACTCGGCACTGGTGCCACCTTTCATCTGGGAACCATCCTGCGTATCGTGGATTTTCAGGAGCCAGCCGGCCACTCCCAGCCACAGGCCCCAACACAAACACGGCCCTTTTCCCTGGAAAAAAACTCACCCGCCCCGTTCTGGCTGGCAGATTGCAGGAGCCACTTCCCTCTATCAATCCAGCCCGACTCGGCACTGGTGCCACCTTTCATCTGGGAACCATCCTGCGTATCGTGGATTTTCAGGAGCCAGCCGGCCACTCCCAGCCACAGGCCCCAACACAAACTACGGCCCTTTTCCTGGCAAAAAACTACCGCCCGCTTCTGGCTGGCAGATTGCAGGAGCCACTTGCCTCTATCAATCCAGCCCGACTTGGCACTGGTGCCACCTTTCATCTGGAACCATCCTGCGTATCGGGATTTTCAGAGCCAGCCGGCCACTCCAGCACAGGCCCCAACAAAACACGGCCTTTCCCTGGAAAAAACTACCCCCGCTCTGGCTGGAGATTGCAGGAGCACTTGCCTCTATCAACCAGCCACTGGCACTGTGCCACTTTCATTGGAACCTCGCGTATGTGGATTTTCAGGGCAGCCGGCCATCCAGCCACAGCCCCAAACACGCCCTTTCCTGGAAAAACTCACCCGTTCTGGCTGAGATTGCAGAGCATTCCTCTATCAAACCAGCCACTCGGCACTGGTGCCACCTTTCATCTGGGAACCATCCTGCGTATGTGGATTTCAGGAGCAGCGGCCATCCAGCCACAGGCCCAACAACACGGCCTTTTCCCTGGAAAAAATACCCCTCTGGCGCAGATGCAGGAGCACTTCCTATCAACCAGCCCGACTGCATGTGCACTTTCATCGGGAACCATCTGCGTATCGTGGATTTTAGGACAGCCGGCCACTCCAGCCACAGGCCCGAACACAACCAGGCCCTTTTCCCTGGCAAAGAAAACTACCCGCCCCTTCTGGCTGGCGATTGCAGGAGCACTTCCCTATCAACACCGACTCGGCACTGGTGCCACCTTTATCTGGACCATCTGCGTATCGTGGATTTTCAGGAGCAGCCGGCACTCCCAGCACAGCCCCAAAAAAACACGCCTTTTCCCTGGAAAAAACTGACGCCCTTCTGGCTGGCAGATTGCAGGAGCACTGCTCTATCAACCAGCCACTCGGCACTGGTGCCTTCATCTGGGACCATCTGCTACTGGTTTCAGGACCAGCCGGCCACTCCCAGCCACAGGCCCCCAAACAAAACACGCCTTTTCCTGGAAAAACTACCGCCGCTCTGGCTGCAGATTGCAGGAGCCACTTCCCTACAAACCACCCACTCGCACTGGTGCACCTTTCATCTGGACCACCGCGTACGTGGATTTTCAGGGCCAGCGGCCACTCCCAGCCACAGGCCCCCAAACACAAACCACGGCCCTTTTCCCTGGAATAAAACTGACCCGCCCAGCTTCTGGCTGGCAGATTGCAGGAGCCACTTGCCTCTATCAATCCAGCCCGACTCGGCACTGGTGCCACCTTTCATCTGGGAACCATCCTGCGTATCGTGGATTTTCAGGAGCCAGCCGGCCACTCCCAGCCACAGGCCCCAAAAACACGGCCTTTTCCTGGAATAAAACTACCCCCTTCTGGCTGGCAGATTGCAGAGCCACTTGCTCTATCAACAGCCCGACTGGCACTGGTGCCACCTTTCATCTGGGAACATCCGCGTATCGTGGATTTTCAGGAGCCAGCGCCACTCCCAGCCACAGGCCCCAAACAAACACGCCCTTTTCCTGGAAGAAAACTGACTGCCCGTCATCTGGCTGCAGATTGCAGGAGCCACTTGCTCATCAAACCAGCCCGACTGGCACTGGTGCCACCTTTCATCTGGAACCATCTGGTATCGTGGATTTTCAGGAGCCAGCCGGCCACTCCCACACAGCCCAACAAAACACGGCCTTTTCCGAATAAACACCGCCCCTTGGCTGGCAGATTGCAGGAGCACTTCCTATCAAACCACCGACTGGCACTGTGCCACCTTTCATTGGGAACCATCCTGCGTATTGGATTTCAGGAGCCAGCGGCCACTCCCAGCACAGGCCAAACAAACACGGCCTTTTCCTGGAAGTAAAATGACCTGCCCTTCTGCTGGCATTGCAGAGCCACTTCCTCCCATGACTGGTGCCACCTTTCATTGGGAACATCCTGCTATGTGATTTTCAGAGCCAGCGCTCCAGCCCAGGCCCAAACAAGCCTTCCTGAAACACGCGCTTCGTGGCAGATTGCAGGACCATTCCACGGCCCTTTTCCCTGGAAGTAAAACTGACCTGCCCGTCATCTGGCTGGCAGATTGCAGGAGCCACTTCCTCTATCAAACCAGCCCGACTTGGCACTGGTGCCAGCTTTCATCTGGGAACCATCCTGCGTATCGTGGATTTTCAGGAGCCAGCCGCCACTCCCAGCCACAGGCCCCCCAACACAATCCACGGCCCTTTTCCCTGGAAAGAAAACTACCCGGTCTTTTGGCTGCAGATTGCAGGGCCACTTCCTCTATCAAACCAGCCGACTCGGCACTGGTGCCACCTTTCATCTGGAACCATCCTGCGTAAACGTTTGGGTTTTCAGGAGCCAGCCGGCCACTCCCATCCACAGCCCCAAACAAAAAACGGCCTTTTTCCCTGGAGGTAAAACTGACCTGCCCCATCTGGCTGGCAGATTGCAGGGGCCACTTCCCCCTATCAATCCAGCCCGACTCGGCACTGGTGCCACCTTTCATCTGGGAACCATCCTGCGTATCGTGATTTTCGGAGCCAGCCGGCCACTCCCAGCCACAGCCCCCGAACACAAAAACCACGGCCTTTTCCCTGGAAAAAAACTCACCCCCCCGCTTCGCTGGCAGATGCAGGGGCCCTTGAAAAAAAAAGCCCAAATGGGGACCCCCCCATCAACCTCCCCCGGATGGGCCGGGGCCACCCCACCCCCCCCCCCGGAAACAAAACCCCGGCCCCCCTTTTTTTTGAAAAAACCCCCCCCTGCGGGAAAGGGGGGGGGGGGGGGGGGGGGGGCCACCCCTTTACTGGGAAACCCCCGGGGTTTTTTGGCGGGCCCCCCGAAGGC
>NW_026994936.1:0-5012 GCF_028769735.1 Zonotrichia leucophrys gambelii
CCCCCATAAAAAGCGGGGGGTTAGTTTTTTTTCCAGGAAAAAAGGCCTGGGTTTTGTTGGGGCCTGTGGGGGGAGTGGCCGGCTGGCTCCTAAAACACGATACGCGGGTGGGTTTCCCCGATGAAAGGTGGCCCCATGCCAGGGGGTGGAAAAGGAAGTGGTCCTGCAATCTGCCACCAAAAAGGGCAGGTTTTTTTTAGGAAAAACCGTGTTTTGTTTGGGGCCTGTGGCTGGGGGTGGCCGGCCCGGCTCCTGAAAATCCCGATACCCGGAAGGTTCCCAGATGAAAAGGGGGGAAACTGCCAATGGGCTGTTTGAAGACAAATGGCCTCAATCTCCCCCAAAGGGGCATCGTTTTTTTTCCCGGGAAAAGGGCCGTGTTTTGTTTGGGGCCTGTGGCTGGGGGTGGCCGGCTGGGCCCCCAAAATCCCGATACGCAGGATGGTCCAGATAAAGGGCCAGTTCAGTGGGGGGGTTTGAAGAGGAAATGGCTTGCAATCTGCCGCCAGAAGCGGGGGGGTGAGTTTTGTTTGCCCAGGAAAAAGGGCCCGGGTTTTTTTGTTGGGGGCCGTGGGGGGAGTGGCCCGGCTGGGCCCCGAAAATCCACCCAGGAGGGTTCCCCGATGAAAGGTGGCAAAACCCGTGGATCGGGTGGTTATAGGGGAAGTGGGTCCCGAATCTGCCAGCCAAAAAAGGGGCAAATTTTTTTCCCGGGAAAAGGGCCGTGTTTTTTTTGGGGCCTTTTGGGTGGGATGGCGGGGGCTCCCAAAAAAAACGAACGCAGGGTGGTTCCCAATGAAAGGGGGGCCCAGTGCCCAATCGGGGTGGTTTTATAACAGTGGCTCCTGCAACTGCCACCGAACGGGGGTATTTTTATTTTCCCGGGGGAAAAGGGGCCCTGGGTTTTGTTTGGGGGCCCTTTGGTGGGAAATGGCCCCCTGGCTCCTGAAATCCACGATACCGGGTGGGGCCCAAATGAAAGTGGGCCCGTCCAGCGGGGGGGTTTAAGAGGGAAGTGGCTCCTGCATCTCCCGCCGAGGGGGGTATTTTTTTCCGGGAAAAGGGCCGTGTTTTTTTTGGGGGCCCGTGGTGGGGGTGGGCCGCGGCTCCTGAAAATCCACATACCCCGGGTGGGTTCCCCAAAGAAAGGGGCAAGGCCAAATCGGCGGTTTTTATAGAAAAATGGCTCCCCCTCTCCACCAAAGAGGGGCATTTAGTTTTTTTCCAGGGGGAAAAGGCCGTGGGTTTTTTTGGGGGCCCGTGGCTGGGAGGGCCCGGGGGCCCCGAAAATCCACGATACGCAGGTGGGGTTTCCCAAAGAAATTGGCCCAGTGCCAAAAGGGGGTGGTTTTTATTAGGAAGTGGGTCCTGCAAACGCCAGCCAAAGGGGGGGTATTTTTTTGCAGGGAAAAGGGCCGTGGTTTGTGTTTGGGGGCCCTTTCTGGAGGGCCGGCTGGCCCGAAATCCCCAAAACGCGGATGGTTCCCCGAAAAAGTGGCACCAGTGCCCAGTGGGCTGTTGATAGAGGGAAGTGGCTTGCAATCTGCCCCCCCCCCCCCCCCCCCCCCCCCCCCCCCCCCCCCCCCCCCCCCCCCCCCCCCCCCCCCCCCCCCCCCCCCCCCCCCCCCCCCCCCCCCCCCCCCCCCCCCCCCCCCCCCCCCCCCCCCCCCCCCCCCCCCCCCCCCCCCCCCCCCCCCCCCCCCCCCCCCCCCCCCCCCCCCCCCCCCCCCCCCCCCCCCCCCCCCCCCCCCCCCCCCCCCCCCCCCCCCCCCCCCCCCCCCCCCCCCCCCCCCCCCCCCCCCCCCCCCCCCCCCCCAAAAAAAAAAAAAAAAAAAAAAAAAAAAAAAAAAAAAAAAAAAAAAAAAAAAAAAAAAAAAAAAAAAAAAAAAAAAAAAAAAAAAAAAAAAAAAAAAAAAAAAAAAAAAAAAAAAAAAAAAAAAAAAAAAAAAAAAAAAAAAAAAAAAAAAAAAAAAAAAAAAAAAAAAAAAAAAAAAAAAAAAAAAAAAAAAAAAAAAAAAAAAAAAAAAAAAAAAAAAAAAAAAAAAAAAAAAAAAAAAAAAAAAAAAAAAAAAAAAAAAAAAAAAAAAAAAAAAAAAAAAAAAAAGGGGGGATCCGTTTTTTTCAGGAAAAAAGGGGCCGTGTTTTGTTTTGGGGCCTGTGGTGGGAGTGGGCCCGGGGGCCCCGAAAATCCCGATAGCAGGATGGGTTCCCGATGAAAGGGGGCCCCATGCCAACGGGCTGGTTTTAAGGGAATGGCTCCTGCAATCTGCCAGCCGAAGCGGGGGGGTGATTTTTTTGCGGAAAGGGCCGGGTTTTGTTCGGGGGGGCCCGTGGGGTGGGAGGGCCCCCTGGCTCCTGAAAAACCACGATACCCGGATGGTTTTCCCCAAAAAAGGGGGCACCAGTGCCCAGTTGGGGGTGGTTTATAGAGGGGGAAATGGCTCCTGCAAACTGCCAGCCAGAAGCGGGGGGGTTTATTTTTTTTTTTTCCAGGGAAAAGGGGCCTTTTGTTACGGGGCCCGTGGCTGGGGTGGCCGGCCCGGCCCCTGAAAATCCACGATACGCAGGAAAGGTTCCCCCAAAGAAAAAAAAAAAAGGGGAAAGTGCCGGGGGGCTGGTTTGGGTAGACAAAAAACCCCCCCATCCCCCCCAAAGAGGGGGGATTTAGTTTTCCCAGGGGAAAAAAGGGGCCCTTTTTTTTTTTGGGGGCCCGTGGCTGGGAGTGGCCGGCTGGCCCGAAAATCCACGATAACGGAGGGTTTTTAAAGAAAGGTGGCACCAGGGGCCAAATTTGGGGTTTGGGGATTAAGGCAAAATGGCTCCGCAAACTGCCAGCCAAAAAGCGGGGGTTTGAGTTTTTGTTTTTTCCCGGGAAAAGAGCCTTTGTTTCTGTTTGGGGCCTGGGCGGGAGTGGCCGGCTGGCTCCTGGGAAAACCCACGTTTCGCAGGATGGTTCCCAGAAGAAAGGCGGGAGACGTCCGATCACTTGTTTGATAGTTTCAAAGTGCTCCCGCCACTACCATCCACAAGAGGGGCATTTTCATTTTTTTTCCAGGGGAAATTCCGTGGTTTTTTTTTTGGGGGCCTGGGCTGGGGGTGGCCGGCCCCCGAAAATCCCGATACGCAGGGGTTCCCGATGAAAGGGGGCACCAGTGCCGATGGCTGGTTTTATAGAGGGAAGTGGCTCCGCAATCTGCCAGCCAGAAGCGGGGTGGGTGAATTTTGTTTGCCAGGGAAAAGGGCCCTGGTTTGTGTTCGGGCCGTGGCTGGAGTGGCCGGGTGGCTCCTGAAAATCCCGATACGCGGATGGTTCCAGATGAAAGGTGGCACCCAGTGCCGAGTTTGGGCTGGTTGATAAGGGAAGGGCTCCTGCATCTGCAGCCAGAAGCGGGGGGGTGAGTTTTGTTTCCAGGGAAAAAGGGCCGTATTTTTGTTCGGGGGCCTGTGGCTGGGAGTGGCCGGGTGGCTCCCGAAAAACCACGATAGGGAGGATGGTTCCAGAAGAAAGGTGGCACCAGTGCCAATTTTGGGGTGGTTTGAAGAGGAAGTGGTTTCCCGCAATCTGCCAACCCGAAAAATGGGGAGGTATTTTTATTCCAGGGAAAAGGGCCGTAGTTTTGTTTGGGGCCTGTGGCTGGAGTGGCCCAGGCTCCTAAAATCCACAAAACGCAGAGGTGGTTCCCAGATGAAAGTGGCACCAGTGTCGAGTGGGGGTGGTTTGATAGAGGGAAGGCTCCTGCAATCTGCCAGCCAGAAGCGGGGCTGGTGAGTTTTGTTTGCCGGGGAAAGGGCCTGGTTTTGTTTGGGGGCCGTGGCTGGGGGTGGGGGGGGGGGGGGGGGGGGGGGGGGGGGGGGGGGGGGGGGGGGGGGGGGGGGGGGGGGGGGGGGGGGGGGGGGGGGGGGGGGGGGGGGGGGGGGGGGGGGGGGGGGGGGGGGGGGGGGGGGGGGGGGGGGGGGGGGGGGGGGGGGGGGGGGGGGGGGGGGGGGGGGGGGGGGGGGGGGGGGGGGGGGGGGGGGGGGGGGGGGGGGGGGGGGGGGGGGGGGGGGGGGGGGGGGGGGGGGGGCTCCTGCAAATTTCCAGCAGATGATGGGCAGGTCGTTTTATTTCCGGGAAAAGGGCCGTAGTTTGTGTTTTGGGGCCTGTGGTGGGATGGCCGGGTGGCTCCTGAAAATCCACGTTCCAGGATGGTTCCCAGATGAAAGGGGCACCGTCCAATCGGGTGGTTTGATAAGAAGTGGTCCGCAATCTCCACCAGAGGGGCCTGGGTTTTTTTCCAGGGAAAAAAGGGGCCCTGGTTTTTGTTGGGGCCCTTTGGTGGGGGTGGCGGCTGGGCCCGAAAATCCCCGATACCGGTGGTTCCCCGATGAAAGGTGGCACCCGTGCCATGGCTGGTTTGTAAGGGGAAGGGCTCCTGCAATCTCCAGCCAAAGGGGGTGGGTGAATTTTGTTTTCCAGGGGAAAAAGGGCCCTGGGTTTTTTTCGGGGGCCTTTGGGTGGGGGTGGCCGGGTGGGTCCTGAAAATCCACGATACGAGGATGGTTCCCCGAGAAAGGTGGCACCAGTGCCCAGTCGGGCGGTTTGATAAGGGGAAAGGGCTCCTGCAAACTGCCAGCCAGAAGCGGGGCGGATAGTTTTGTTTGGCGGGAAAGGGCCGTTTTTGTGTTTGGGGGCCTGTGGTGGGGTGGCCGGGGGCTCCCGAAAATCCACGATAGGCAGGGTGGGGTTTCCCAAAAAAAGGGGCACCAGTGCCAATTTGGGTGCTTTGAGAGAGCCAAGTGGTTCCTGCAATCTGCCAACAAAGATGGGCAGGTCATTTTACTTCCAGGGAAGAGGGCCTAGTATTTTTTTGGGGACCTGTGGCTGGGTGGCCGCTAGCTCCTTTAAAAACCCCAATACGCGGGTGGTTCCCAGAGAAAAGTGGCACAGGCCATGGGCTGGTTTGAAGAGGGAAAGGTTTTTGCAATCTGCCAGCCAGAAGGGGGGGTAGTTTTTTTCCAGGGAAAAGGGCCGT
>NW_026994937.1:0-5009 GCF_028769735.1 Zonotrichia leucophrys gambelii
TCAATGGCATGCTCACACAGCCTCACTCTGCTTGTTGGCCGCCCCCGCCAACAACCGCCTTCAAAACTCCCCTCGCGGACTATACACGCACTGGATGCCTTGCCCGCATTGGTTAGCCGCACTCCCACCCAAAAACCGCTCAAAAAGCCCTCGTGGCATTCACTCAATGCCCGGCCACTTCTTGGACCGAGGATCGACACCCCACACCAAAACCCTTCTGAAACCCCTCCTGCGGGCCTCTTACCCGGTGCTTCAGGACCGGACACCCCAAACAAACCCCTTCTGAAAAACTACCCCTCTGGAATGCAGAGCACTTCATCAACCCTCCATGCCTTTCATCTGGGAACCATCCGCGTATGGATTTTCAGAGCCACGGCCACTCCCAGCACAGGCCCCCAACAAAACTACGGCCCTTCCTGGAATAAAACACCTGCCCTCTCTGGCTGGCAGATTGCAGGCCACTTGCTCTTCAAACCACCCGATTGGCACTGGTGCCACCTTTCTCTGGAACCTCCTGCATCGGGTTTTGACACCGGCCATCCACACACCCCAACAAACAGGCCCTTTCCTGCAAACAAACCACCCCCCCTTCTGCTGGCAGATTGCAGGACCACTGCTCTTCAACCAGCCCACTCCACTGGTCCACCTTCACTGAACACTGCTATCTGGATTTTAGAGCCAGCCGCACTCCCAGCAGGCCCAAACAAACAGCCCTTTCCTGGAATAAAACTCCCTCTCTGGTGCAGAGCAGCCACTGCCTCAACAGCCCACTGGCACGGGCCCTTTCTCTGGGAACCATCCTGCTATCTGGTTTTCAGGCGGCCACTCCCACCACAGGCCCGAACAACGGCCCTTTTCCTGGAAATACTCGTCGGCGCGCTGCAAGGCCCCCTACAACCTCCGGAAGTCACCTGGGACCATCTGCGTGGATTCAGGAGCCACGCACTCCGCCACGCCGACACAGGCCTTCCTGGAAAATTACCCGCCCGCAGGCGCAACCAACTTGCCTTTCCGCAATAAACTGCCCCTTTTCATTGGACCATCCCCATCACGGATGGCAGGGCCACCTCACAACCCCGCACAATCGGCCTTCCCGCAAGCCAAACACCGGCCTTGCCTGGTGAACTCGCCTCATCCCGCTGGCATGGGCCACTTTCTTGAACCACCGATCGTGGTTTCGGCCACCGGCCATCCGCACGGCCAACAAACACGGCCCCTTCCCTGGAAGAAAACTGACCGCCCTTTCCTGGCAATTGCAGGACCACTGCCTTCAAACCAGCCACTGGCACTGTCCACCTTCAACTGGAACCATCCTGGTACGTGATTTTCAGGAGCACGCCACTCCCAGCCACAGGCCCCCAACACAAACACGGCCCTTTTCCCTGAATAAAACTCCGACGCCGCTTCTGGCTGGCAGATTGCAGGAGCCACTTGCCTCTATCAATCCAGCCGACTCGCACTGGTGCCACCTTTCATCTGGAACCATCCTGCGTATCGTGGATTTTCAGGAGCCAGCCGGCCACTCCCAGCCACAGGCCCCAACACAAACTACGGCCCTTTTCCCTGGAAGTAAAACTGACGCCCTCTGGCTGGCAGATGCAGACCACTTCTTCAACCAGCCCACTGGCATGGTGCACTTCATCTGGAACCATCCTGCTACGTGATTTTAGGAGCCAGCCGCACTCCCAGCACAGCCCAAACAAACACGGCCTTTCCTGAAAAACTACGCCGCTCTGGCGGCAGATTGCAGAGCCACTTCCCATCAACCAGCCGACTGGCATGTGCACTTCATTGGGAACCATCCTGTATGGATTAGGCCGCACCCCGCACGCCACAAAAACGCCTTCTAAAAAACACCTCTGTGGCAGATTCGACCACTCTTATAAAACATGGCTGTCCTTATGGACACCTGTACGTGGATTTTAGAAGCCACTCCGCCAAGCCAAAAACACCTTCTGAAAAAATATCCCTGGCAGATTGCAGACCACTCTACCCATGCATGTCCACTCATTGGACCATCTGGTGATTCAGGGCAGCGCATCGCCCGCCCAAACAACGGCTTTTCTGAAAAACACCCTGCTGCAATTGCGGAGCATCCTATAACATGATGGCACTTATTGGAACCATCCTGGCCCGTCATCTGGCTGGCAGATTGCAGAGCCACTTGCCTCTATCAACCAGCCGACTCGGCACTGGTGCCACCTTTCATCTGGGAACCATCCTGCGTATCGTGGATTTTCAGGAGCCAGCGGCCACTCCCAGCCACAGGCCCCAAACAAACTACGGCCCTTTCCCTGGAATAAAACTGACCTGCCCGTCTCTGGCTGGCAGATTGCAGGAGACACTTGCCTCTCAAACCAGCCGACTCGGCACTGGTGCCACCTTTCATCTGGGAACCATCCTGCGTATCGTGGATTTTCAGGAGCCAGCCGGCCACTCCCAGCCACAGGCCCCAACACAAACCACGGCCCTTTTCCCTGGCAAACAAAACTCACCCGCCCCGCTTCTGGCTGCAGATTGCAGGAGCCACTTGCCTCTATCAAACCAGCCCGACTCGGCACTGGTGCCACCTTTCATCTGGGAACCATCCTGCGTATCGTGGATTTTCAGGAGCCAGCCGCCACTCCCAGCCACAGGCCCCCGAACACAAACTACGGCCCTTTTCCCTGGAAGTAAAACTGACCTGCCCTTCTGGCTGGCAGATTGCAGAGCCACTTGCCTCTATCAACCAGCCCGACTTGGCACTGGTGCCACCTTTCATCTGGGAACCATCCTGCGTATCGTGGATTTTCAGGAGCCAGCCGGCCACTCCCAGCACAGGCCCCGAAACAAACACGGCCTTTTCCCTGGAAGTAAAACTGACCTGCCCGTATCTGGCTGGCAGATTGCAGAGCACTTGCCTCTATCAATCCAGCCCGACTCGCACTGGTGCCACCTTTCATCTGGGAACCATCCTGCGTATCGTGGATTTTCAGAGCCAGCCGGCCACTCCCAGCCCCAGGCCCCGAACACAAACCACGGCCCTTTTCCCTGGCAAAAAACTAACCCGCCCCGCTTCTGGCTGGCAGATTGCAGGAGCCACTTGCCTCTATCAAACCAGCCCGACTCGGCACTGGTGCCACCTTTCATCTGGGAACCATCCTGCGTATCGTGGATTTTCAGGAGCCAGCCGGCCACTCCCAGCCACAGGCCCCGAACACAAACTACGGCCCTTTTCCCTGGAAGTAAAACTGACCTGCCCATCTCTGGCTGGCAGATTGCAGAGCCACTTGCCTCAATCAACCAGCCCGACTTGGCACTGGTGCCACTTTCATCTGGGACCCCCCTCCTGCTTTCGTGGATTTTCAGGGGCCAGCCGGGGCCCCTCCCCCGCCACAAAGGGCCCCAAACAAATTCACGGCCCTTTTTCCCCCCAAATAAAACGACCTGCCCCCCATCTGGGTGGCAGATTTCAAGCCACTTGGTTTATCAAACCACCCCCAAATCGGGAAAATGGTGCCCCCCTTTCATCTGGAACCATCCTGCGTATCTGGTTTTTTAGGGGCCCCGGCCACTCCCCCCAAGGCCCCCGAACACAAAAACGGGCCCTTTTTTCCCGAAAAAAACTTACCCCCCCCCTTTTTGGGTGGCAGATTGGGAGGAGCCCCTTCCCTATCAATCCAGCCCGGGCTCGGGGCCCGGTGCCAAACCTTTTTATCTGGGAACCCTCCTGCAATTTGTTGGGTTTTTCAGGGGCCCCGCCGGCCCCTTTCCCCGCCAAAGGCCCCCAACACAAACCACGGCCCTTTCCCCCCCAAACAAAACTTACCCACCCCGCTTCGGGTGGAAAAATTTCAGGAGCCCCCTTTCCTCAAACAAACCCGCCCTTGGCACTGGTGCCCACCCTTTTATCTTGGGAACCCCCCCCTCCTTAATCGTGGATTTTCAGGAAACCCCCGGCCCCCTTTCCCAAAACCCGGTCCCCAAAAAATCTACGGCCCTTTTCCCTGGAAGAAAACTGACCTGCCCCATCTGGCTGGCAGATTGCAGGACCCCTTCCCCCTATCAATCCAAAAAAAAAAAAAAACCCGACCCGGCACGGTGCCCACCTTTCATCTGGGAAAACCCTCCGGGGATCGTGGATTTTCAGGAGCCAAACCCCCACTCCCCGCCCCAGGCCCCCAAAAACAAACCAGGCCCTTTTCCCCCGGAAAAAAAACTACCCGCCCCCCTTTTGGCTGGGAGAAAGGCAGGAGCCACCTTCCCTATCAAACCAGCCCACTCGGGCCGGCCACCTTTTTATCTGGGAACATCCTGCATCGTGATTTTCAGGGGCCAGGCCCCACTCCCGCCACAGGCCCCCAAACCAAACTACGGCCCCCTTTTTTCCCGGAATAAAACTGACCTGCGGGGCATCGGCTGGCAGATTTCAGGGGCCATTGCCTATCAATCCCCCGCTCGGCATTTTTCCACCTCTCATCTGGGGAAACCCCCTGCGTATCTGATTTTCAGAGCCCCCGGCCACCCCCCACAGGCCCCCGAAAAAAAAACGGCCCTTTTCCCTGGGGAACAAAACTCACCCGCCCCGCTTTTTGGGTGGGAATTGCAGGAGCCACTTTCCCTATAAACCCCGCTGGGACGGGGCCCCCTTTCATCTGGAACCATCCTCGATCGTGGATTTTCAGGAGCCACCGGCCATCCCCCCCAGGCCCCCCAAAACCCAAAAACGGCCCCTTTTCCCCTGGGAAAAAAAACTTACCCCCCCGCTTCTGTTTGGAAAATTGCAGGCCACTTCTCTAACAACCGCCCCACTCCACTGGGCCACCTTTCTCTGGGAACCATTCTGCTATCGTGATTTTCAGAGCCAGCCGCCACTCCCAGCCACAGGCCCCCAAAAAACAAATAGGCCCCTTTCCCGGGAATTAAAACGCCCTGCCCCCTCTCTGGCTGCAGATTGCAGGGCCACTTGCTCTTCAAACCAGCCCCCCTTGGCACGGTGCCCCTTTCTCGGGGCCATCAGCTATGTGGAT
>NW_026994938.1:0-5007 GCF_028769735.1 Zonotrichia leucophrys gambelii
CCTTTTCCTGGAAGTAAAATGACCTGCATCTTGGCTGGCAGATTGCAGGGGCCACTTCCTCTATCAAACCAGCCCGACTCGGCACTGGTGCCACCTTTCATCTGGGAACCATCCTGCGTATCGTGGATTTTCAGGAGCCAGCGGCAATCCCAGCACAGGTCCCCAAAAAAACTACGGGCCTTTTCCCTGGAAGTAAAACTGACCTGCCGTCATCTGGCTGGAGATTGCAGGAGCCACTTGCCTCTATCAAACCACCCGACTCGGCACTGGTGCCACCTTTCATCTGGGAACCATCCTGCGTATCGGGATTTTCAGGCCGCCGGCCACTCCCAGCCCAGGCCCCCGACACAAACCACGGCCCCTTTTTCCCCGGCAAACAAAACTCACCGCCCCCCTTTTGGCTGGCAGATTGCAGGAGCCACTTCCCCTATCAAACCAGCCCGACTTGGCACTGGTTCCCCCTTTCATCTGGGAACCATCCTGCGTATCGTGGATTTTCAGGAGCCAGCGGCCAACTCCCCCCCGCCACAGGCCCCCGAACACAAACCACGGCCCTTTTTCCCTGGCAAACAAAACTCACCCCCCCGCTTTTGGCTGGATTGCAGGAGCCACTTCCCATATCAAACCAGCCCGACTCGGCACTGGTGCCACCTTTCATCTGGGAACCCTCCTGCGTATCGTGGATTTTCAGGGGCCAGCCGCCACTCCCAGCACAGGCCCCCGAACACAAAACCACAGGCCCTTTTCCCTGGCAAACAAAACTAACCCACCCGCTATGGCTGGGAGATTGCAGGAGCCACTTCCCCCTATCAAACCAGCCCGACTCGGCACTGGTGCCACCTTTCATCTGGGAACCATCCTGCGTATCGTGGATTTTCAGGAGCCAGCCGGCCACTCCCAGCCACAGGCCCCCAAAAAAAAACCACGGCCCTTTTCCCTGGAAAAAAAACTACCCCCCTTCTGGCTGGCAGATTGCAGGAGCCATTCCCTATCAAACCACCGACTCGGTACTGGTGCCAAATTTTATCTGGGAACCATCCTGCGTATCGTGGATTTCAGGAGCCGCCGGCCACTCCCAGCCACAGGCCCCCAAACACAAAATGGCCCTTTTCCTGGAAGTAAAACTTTACCTGCCCGTCATCTGGCTGGCAGATTGCAGGAGCCACTTGCCTCTATCAAACCAGCCCGACTCGGCACTGGTGCCACCTTTCATTTGGGAACCATCCTGCGTATCGTGGATTTTCAGGAGCCAGCCGGCCCTCCCAGCCACAGTCCCCCAAACACAAACCACGGCCTTTTCCTGGCAAACAAAACTCACCCCCGCTTCTGGCTGGCAGATTGAAAGGAGCCACTTCCCCATATCAAACCAGCCCGACTCGGCACTGGTGCCCACCCTTTTATCTGGGAGCCCCTCCTGCTATCGTGGGGTTTTCAGGAGGCCCCGGGCCCGGCACTCCCAGCCACAGGCCCCCCAACACAAAACTCGGCCCTTTTCCCCCCGGAAAAAAAACCCCGTACCCGCCCCCCCCTCTGGCTGCAGATTGCAGGAGCCACTTCCCCCATAAAAAAAGCCCGACTCGGCACTGGTGCCACCTTTCATCTGGGACCATCCGCCTAAACGTGGGTTTTCAAGGGGCCAAACCGGCCCCCTCCCAGCCCCACCCCCAACACAAACCAAAGGCCCTTTTTCCCCGGCAAACAAAACTACCCACCCCGCCTTATTTGGGTGGCCCGATTGAAGGGGCCCCTTTCCCCCCCTCAAAACCCCAGGGGGGGGGGGGGGGGGGGGGGGGCCCGGGGGGGGGGGGGGGGCTCGGCACTGGTGCCCCCCCATTTTTTTCTGGGAACCATCCTGCCCATTTGTTGGGGTTTTTTAGGGGCCAGGGGCCACTCCCCCAAACAGTTCCCCCAAAAAAAATACTAAAAGGGCCCTTTTTCCCTGGAAGTAAAACGACCTGCCCCCTCTTCTGGCTGGCAGATTCAGGACCAATTGCCCTAATTTAAATCCAGCCCGACCCGGCCCTGGGGCCCCTTTCATCTGGGGAACCCTCCTGCTTTTCGTGGGTTTTCAAGGGGCCCACCCGGGAAATTTCCCCCCAAAAGGCCCCCAAACACAAAACCCCCCCCTTTTCCCTGGGAATAAAACTTACCTGCTGTCATCGGCTTTGGGAGATTTTAAAGGGGCCACCTTTCCTCTATCAACCAGCCCACCCCGGCCCCTTTGGGGCCACCTTTTAAATTGGGGAAACCCTCCCGCCTATCCCTGGGTTTTTTGGACCAGCCGGCCACAACCCAGCCACAGGCCCCCGAACAAAACCACGGCCCTATTCCCTGGCAAAAAAAAACAACCCCCCCGCTTCCCGGGTGGGAATTGAAAGGGGCCCCCTTCCCTAACAAACCCGCCCGACCGGCACTGTTCACCTTTCATCTTGGGGAAACCCTCCCGCGAAAAAGTGGGGTTTTCAGGGAGCCGCCGGCCACTTTTCCCCCACAGGGGGCCCCCAAAACACAAAAACCCCGGCCCTTTTTTTCCCCGGGAAACAAAACTTAAACCCCCCCCCGCTTCGGCTGGCAGATTTTCAGGAGCCACTTTTTCCCTATCAAACCCGCCGACTCGGACTTTGGGGCCACCTTTCATCGGGGAAACCCAAACCCGCGTATCGTGGATTTTCAGGGGCCCGCCGGGGCCCCTCCCAAAACAGGCCCCCAAACCCAAACCACGGCCCTTTTTCCCCGGAAAAAAACTTAAACCCCCCCCCTGGCTTTGGGAGTTTTCAGGACCCCTTTCCCCTATCAAACCCCCCCCACCTCACTGGTGCCACCCTTTTTTCGGGGAAACCCCCCTGGTATCGTGGATTTTCAGGGGCCAGCCGGGGCCCTCCCACCACAGGCCCCCAAAAAAAAACCACGGCCCTTTTTTCCCTGGAAAAAAACTACCCCCCCCTTCTGGCTTTGGGAGATTGCAGGGGGAAAAAAAAAAGGGGAAAAAAAAAAAAAAAGGGAAAAAAAAAAAAAAAAGGGGAAAAAAAAAAAAAAAAAGAAAAAAAAAAAAAATAAAAAAAAAAAAAAATTAAAAAATAAAAAAAAAGAAAAAAAAGGGGGGAAGGGGGGAAAGGGTTTTAAAAAAAAAGGAGGGGGTAAAAAAAAAAAAAAAAAAAGGAAAAAGGAAAAAAGGAAAAAAAGGGAAAAAAGGGAAAAAAAAAAAGGGGAGGAAAAAAAAAAAAATGGGAAAAAAAAGGGGGAAAAAAAGGGGGGGGGGGGGGCCCCTTCCCCCTATCAAACCACCCGACTCGGCACTGGTGCCACCTTCCCTTGGGGAAACCCTCCTGCGTACCCTGGATTTTCAGGGGCCCCCCGGCCACTCCCCACCCCAGGCCCCCGAACACAAACCCAAAGGGCCCCCTTTTCCCCGGAAAAAAAAAACCCAAACCCCCCCCCGTTTGGTTGGGGAGATTTTCAGGGGCCCCTTCCCCATATCAAACCACCCGACTCGGTTAAATGGTGCCCCTTTCATCCCGGGAAAAACCCTCCGCGTACGTGGATTTTCAGGAGCCAAACGGGCCACTCCCCGCCCAGGCCCCCCCAAAAAAACTACGGCCCTTTTTCCCCCGGAAGTAAAAAATGACCTCCCTTTTTCTGGCTTGGGAGATTGCAGGAGCCACTTGCCCCCTATCAAACCGCCCAAATTGGCACGGTGCCCCTTTTAAACTGGGAACATCCGCGTATCGTTTTATTTTCAGGGCCGGCCGGGGCCCCCCCAGCCACAGGCCCCCAAAAACAAACTCGGCCCTTTTCCCTGGAAAAAACTACCTGCCCCTCTGGCTGGCAGATTGCAGGGGCCCCTTGCCTTATCAACCAGCCCACTGCACTGTGCCCCTTTCTGGGAACCACCCGTATGTGGGTTTTTAGGGCCAGCCGGCCCCTCCCAGCCACAGTCCCCCCAAAAAAACCCGGCCCTTTTCCCTGGAAAAAAACTACCCGCCCTTTGGGTGGCAAATTGAAGGAGCCACTTATATCAAACCGCCCCTTGGGACGGTGCCCCCTTTCATCTGGGAACCACCGCGATCGGGATTTTCAGGGCCCGCCGGGCCCCTCCACCAAGGGCCCCCCAACACAACACGGCCCTTTTTTCCCGGAAAAAATACAGCGTTTCCTGGCTGGCAGATTGCAGGAGCCACTTGCCTCTATCAAAACCCCCCGACTCGGCACTGGGGCCACCCTTTTATCTGGGGGCCACCGCGTATTGTGGGGGGGGGTTTTTAGGACCAGCCGGGCCCCTCCAGCCACAAACCCCCCCAAAACCCAAAACCCCGGCCCTTTTTTTCCCCGGCAAACAAAACTCCCCGCCCCGCTTCTGGCTGGCAGATTGAGGAGCCACTTCCCCTATCAAACCAGCCACCGGCACTTGGGGCCCCCTTTTTTGGGGCCATCCGGTAGTGGGTTTCAGGGCCACCGGCCACTCCCAGCCACAGCCCCAAAAAAAACAAAAGGGCCCCCTTTTTCCCCGGAAAAAAACAAACCCCCCCCTTGGCTGCAATTGCAGGAGCCCCTTTTATACAAACCCTCCACCGGACGGTGCCAATTTCTTGGAACCACCTGCGTATCGTGGGTTTTCAGGACCAGCGGGCCCCTCCCCCCCAGCCCCCAAAAAAAATACGGCCTTTTTCCCGGAAGTAAAACTGACCTGCCCTCTTTTGGGTGGCAGATTGCGGAGCCACTTTCCTCTATCAACCAGCCCTTGGGACGGTGCCACCTTTCTCTGGGACCATCCGCGTATCGTGGAATTTCAGGACCGCCGGCCACTCCCACCCCAGGGCCCCCCAAACAAACACGCCCTTTTCCCTGGAAAAAACTACCGCCCGCTCGGCTGGGAGATTGCAGGGGCCATTCCTCATCAAACCACCCGACTCGGACTGGGCCACCTTTCATCTGGGAACCATCCTGCGTACGTGGATTTAGGGGCCACCGGCCACTCCCCCCACAGGCCCCCCCAACACAAACACGGCC
>NW_026994939.1:0-4995 GCF_028769735.1 Zonotrichia leucophrys gambelii
GGAACCACCTGGTATGGTTTCAGGAGCCCCGGCCACTGCCATCACAGGCCCCGCCCCACCAGGACCTTTCCCTCAAAAAACCACCCGCCGGTTCCTGGCAATGCAGGACACTCCCTCTATCCCGCCGACTTGGCATGGTGCAACCTTTCATCTGGAACATCCTGCGTTCATCTGGAAATCTGGATTTTCAGGAGCCAGCCGGCCACTCCCCACACAGTCCCCCCAACAAACACTGGCCCTTTTCCCTGGAAGTTAAAACTGACCTGCCCGTCATCTGGCTGGCAGATTGCAGGGCCACTGGCCTCTATCAAACCAGCCCACTCGTCACTGGGCCACCTTTCATCTGGGAACCATCCTGCGTTCGTGGATTTTAGGAGCCAGCCGGCCACTCCCAGCACAGGCCCCCGAACACAAACCACGGCCCTTTTCCCTGGAAGTAAAACTGACCCCTCTCTGGCTGGCAGATTGCAGGAGCCACTTGCCTCTACAACCACACTGCTTACAATCCAGCCCGACTCGGCACTGGTGCCACCTTTCATCTGGGAACCATCCTGCGTATCGTGGATTTTCAGGAGCCAGCCGGCACTCCCAGCCACAGGCCCCCGAAACACAAACTACGGCCTTTTCCCTGAAGTAAAACTGACCTGCCCCTTCTGGCTGGCAGATTGCAGGAGCCACTTGCCTCTATCAAACCAGCCCGACTCGGCACTGGTGCCACCTTTCATCTGGGAACCATCCTGCGTATCGTGGATTTTCAGGAGCCAGCCGGCCACTCCCAGCCACAGGCCCCAACACAAACTACGGCCCTTTTCCCTGGAAGTAAAACTGACCTGCCCGTCATCTGGCTGGCAGATTGCAGGAACCACTTGCTCTATCAACCAGCCCGACTCGGCACTGGTGCCACCTTTCATCTGGGAACCATCCTGCGTATCGTGGATTTTCAGGAGCCAGCCGGCCACTCCCAGCCACAGCCCCGAACACAAACTACGGCCATTTTCCTGGAAGAAAAACTGACCTGCCCGTCATCTAGGCTGGCAGATTGCAGGAGCCACTTCCTCTTCAAACCAGCCCGACTCGGTACTGGTGCCACCTTTCATCTGGGAACCATCCTGCGTATCGGGGTTTTCAGAGCCCCCGGCCACGAAGACACAGGCCCCCGAAAACAAACCCGGGACTTTTCCCTGGCAAAGACATCTCACCAGCCCGCTTCGGCTGGTAGTTGCAGGGGGCACTCCCTCTATCAAAAAAGCCCCCACTCGTACTGGTCCACCTTTTATCGGGAACCATCCTGCTATTGTGGATTTTTTAGGAGCCACCGGCACTCCCAGCCACAGGCCCCAAACTATACTCGGGGCCCTTTTTCCCCAATTAAAACAGCCTGCCCACTTCTGGGTGGGAATTGCAGGAGCCACTTGGGACTAAAACCAGCCCGACTTGGGACGCTGCCCCTTTTCATCGGGAAAACCCTCCCGCGTACGGGATTTTTTAGGGAAGGGCCAGCCGGCCACCCCAGCCACAAGCCCCAAAAAAATCTACGCTCCTTTCCCGGGAAATTTAAAAACCCACCCGCCCACTCGGCTGCAATTGCAGGAACACTTGGGTCTCTCAACCACCGAAAATTGGCACTGGGCACCTTTCATTGGGAACCTCCGCTATCGGTTTTTAGGGGCCAGCGGGCCCCTCCCACCACAGCCCCCAACAAAACCAGGGCCTTTCCTGGCAAAAAAACGACCGCCCCCCTCTGGCGGCGATTGCAGGAGCCACTTCCCCCTGCAACCACCCGACCAAAATGGTGCCACTTTAAACGGGAAACCTCCTCTATCGTTTATTTTCAGGGGGCAGCCCCGGGCCCTCCCAGCCCCAGGCCCCCCAAACACAAAACGGGCCCCTTTTCCCCCGGGAAATAAAAATGACCTCCGTCACTGGGGGGCAGATTGCAGGGGCCACTTGCCTCTATCAAAAAAAAAAAAAAAAAAAAAAAAAAAAAAAAAAAAAAAAAAAAAAAAAAAAAAAAAAAAAAAAAAAAAAAAAAAAAAAAAAAAAAAAAAAAAAAAAAAAAAAAAAAAAAAAAAAAAAAAAAAAAAAAAAAAAAAAAAAAAAAAAAAAAAAAAAAAAAAAAAAAAAAAAAAAAAAAAAAAAAAAAAAAAAAAAAAAAAAAAAAAAAAAAAAAAAAAAAAAAAAAAAAAAAAAAAAAAAAACCCCCCCCCCCCCCCCCCCCCCCCCCCCCCCCCCCCCCCCCCCCCCCCCCCCCCCCCCCCCCCCCCCCCCCCCCCCCCCCCCCCCCCCCCCCCCCCCCCCCCCCCCCCCCCCCCCCCCCCCCCCCCCCCCCCCCCCCCCCCCCCCCCCCCCCCCCCCCCCCCCCCCCCCCCCCCCCCCCCCCCCCCCCCCCCCCCCCCCCCCCCCCCCCCCCCCCCCCCCCCCCCCCCCCCCCCCCCCCCCCCCCCCCCCCCCCCCCCCCCCCCCCCCCCCCCCCCCCCCCCCCCCCCCCCCCCCCCCCCCCCCCCCCCCCCCCCCCCCCCCCCCCCCCCCCCCCCCCCCCCCCCCCCCCCCCCCCCCCCCCCCCCGACGGGGGCCACCTTTTTATTGGGGAAACCTCCTCGATGTGGATTTTCAGGAGCCAGCCGGCCACCCCAGCCACGGCCCCCAACAAAAACGGCCCCTTTTCCCCCCAAAAAAAACTACCCCCCCGCTTTTGGCTGGGGAAATTTCAGGGGCCCCTTCCCCCTATCAATCCAGCCCGACTCGACACTGGTGCCACCGTCACTGGGAACCATCCTGCGTATTTTGGATTTTTTTAGGAGCCAGCCGGCCACTGCCAGCCACAGGCCCCCGAACACAAACCACGGCCCTTTTCCCTGGCAAAGACAACCACCAAACCCCCCTTTTGGCTGGCAGATTGCAGAGCCACTTGCCTCTATCAAACCACCCGACTCGGTACTGGTGCCACCTTTCATCTGGGAACCATCCTGCGTATCGTGATTTTCAGGAGCCCGCCGCCACTCCCAGCCACAGGCCCCCCAAAAACAAACTACGGGCCCTTTCCCTGGCAAAGAAAACTAACCCGCCCCGTTCTGGCTGGCAGATTGCAGGAGCCACTTGCCTCTATCAAACCAGCCCGACTCGGCACTGGTGCCACCCTTCATCTGGGAACCATCCTGCGAATGGGATTTTTCAGGAGCCAGCCGGCACTGCCAGCCACAGGGCCCCCCAAAAACAAACACGGCCCTTTTTCCCTGGCAAACAAAACTCACCCGCCCGCTTCTGGCTGGCAGATTGCAGGAGACACTTCCCTTTTATCAAACCAGCCCGACTCGGTAAAGGTGCCACCATTCATCTGGGAACCACCTGCGAATTGTGGATTTTCAGGAGCCAGCCGGCCCCTCCCCGCCACAGGCCCCCCGAACACAAACCACGGGCCCTTTTCCCCGGAAGTAAGACTGACCTGCCCGTCATCTGGCTTGGGAGATTGCAGGACCACTTGCCTCTATCAATCCAGCCCACAAAAGGAACGGGTGCCACCTTTTATTGGGAAACCTCCCCCGTTTTTGTGGTTTTTTAGGACCAGCCCCCACGCCGCCACAGGCTCCGAACAAAAAAACCCCGGGCCCCTTTTCCCCGGGAAAGAAAACTACCCCCCCGCTTTTGGGCTGGCTGATTTCAGGAGCCACTTGCCTCTATCAAACCAGCCCCACTCGGCACTGGTGCCACCTTTCATCTGGGAAACCCCCGCGTATCGTGGATTTTAGGACCACCGGCCACTCCCCCCACAGGCCCCCCCAAAAATAAACACGGGCCTTTTTCCCTGGAAGTAAAACGACCTGCCCGTAATCTGGGTGGGAGATTGCAGGGCCACTGCCTTATCAATCCACCGATCGGACTGGGCCCCTTCACGGAAACCCTCCTCGATCGTGGATTTTCAGGAGCCCCCGGCCCACCCCCGCCCCAGGCCCCAAATATAATTTTCGGCCCCTTTTTCCCGGGGAATTAAAAATGACCTGCCCCTATCTGGCTGGAGATTTTAGGGGCCACTTGCCCTATCAATCCAGCCCCTTTAACGGGCCACTTTCATCTGGGAACCATCCTGGTATCGTGGATTTCAGGACCCGCCCGGGCCCTCCCACCACAGGCCCCCAAAAAAAAAATTTTCGCCCTTTTCCCTGGAAGAAAACGTACCCCCGTCATTGGGGGCAGATTGCAGGAGACATTGCCTTATCAAACCAGCCCGACTCGGGACTGTGACCTTTCACTGGGAACCATCCTGCGTATGTGGATTTTCAGAGCCCGCCGGCCACTCCCCCCACAGGGCCCCCCAAAACCCAAAATGGGCCCCCTTTCCTGGAAGTAAGATGCCTGCCCCTCATCTGGCGGGGAGATTGCAGGGGCCACTTGCCTCTATCAACCAGCCCGACTCGGACTGGTTGCACCATTCATCTGGGGAAACCCTCCTGCGTATCGTGGATTTTCAGGAGCCACCGGCCACCCAGCCACAGGCCCCAAACAAACCACGGCCCTTTTTCCTGGAAGTAAAACTGACCTGCCCGTCATCTGGCTGGCAGATTGCAGGAGCCCCTTGCCTCATCAATCCAGCCCACTTGGCACTGGTGCCACCTTTTTATCTGGGAACCATCCTGCGTATCGTGGTTTTTTAGGAGCCAGCCGGGCCCCTCCCAGCCACAGGCCCCGAAAAACAAACCACGGGCCCCTTTCCCCTGGAAGAAAAACTCACCCGCCCCCCTTTTGCTGGCAGATTGCGGGCCCCTTCCCCCCTTTAAAAAAGCCCGACTCGACTGTGCCACCTTTTTATCTGGGAACCATCCGGGGTATCGTGGGTTTTCGGAGCCAGCCGGCCACTCCCAGCCACAGGCCCCCCAAAAAAAAACCCGGGGCCCTTTCCGGAATAAAACGACCCCGCCCGTCACTGGCGGGAGATTTCAGGAGCCACTTTCCCAAACAAACCAGCCCACTCGGACTGGGGGCCCCCTTTTAGGGCCTGGA
>NW_026994940.1:0-4993 GCF_028769735.1 Zonotrichia leucophrys gambelii
TAAAAAAACCAACCCCCCCTTTGGCGGGCCCAAATTGAGGAGCCCTTTTTTACTATCAAACCACTCGGACTTGGCACTTCTCCCGCCTTTCACTGGGACCATCCGGAAAAGTGGAATTTTCGGAGCAGCGGGGACCCCACCACAGCCCCAAAAAAATTACGGCCCTTTTTTCCCCGGAAGTAAAACGACCCGCCCCCCATCGCTGCAATTGCGGAGCCCCTTGCCCTTTTCAAAACCGCCCACTTGCACTGGGCCCCTTTTTATCTGGGAACCATCCTGCTATCGTGGTTTTTAGGAGCCAGCCGGGGCCCCTCCCGCCACAGGCCCCCCAAACAACCACGGCCCTTTTCCCTGGGGAAGAAAACTCACCCCCCCCTTCTGGCTGGCCAAATTGAGGGGCCCTTGGTTTTCAAAACCCGCCCGATTGGCACTGGTGCCACCTTTTATCTGGAACCCTCCGTTATCGTGGGTTTTAGGAGCCCGCCCCTCCCCCCCACAAGCCCCCCAAAAAACCGGTTTTCCCGGAAAAAATACCCCCGCTTGCGGGAGATTGCAGGAACCACTTGCCTCATCACCCCCCACTTCCCCCTGGTCCACCTTTCATTTGGGGAACCATCCTCGTATCGTGGATTTTTAGGAGCAAACCGCCACTCCACCAAGGCCCCCCAAAAACAAACATGGCCCTTTTCCCGGCAAAAAACTCCCCACCCCACTTCTGGGTGGAATTGAGGGGCCACTTTTATCAACCACCCGGCTGGGTTTTGCCCCTTTCTCTGGGAACATTCTGCGTATGTGGATTTTCAGGGGCCAGCCGGCCCCCTCCCCCCCACAGGCCCCCCAAACCCAAAAATTTCGGCCCTTTTCCGGGGGTTTAAAACTGACCGCCCATCATCTGGCTGGCAGATTGCAAGCCCCCCTTTCCTCTATCCCCCAGCCCCACTGGACTGGTGCCACCCTTTTCGGGACCATCCGGTAGGGATTTTCGGGCCGCCGGCCCCTCCCAGCCACAAGCCCCCAAAAAACACGCCCTTTTCCCTGGAAAAACTACCCCCCCATCTGCTGGCAATTGCAAGCCACTTTTATCAACCCCTCTTGGCCTGGTGCCCCTTTTATCTGGGAAACCCTCCTGGTATCTTTTGGGTTTTCAGGGCCCGCCGCCACTCCCCCGCCACAGGCCCCCCCAAAACAAAAAAAGGGCCCTTTCCCTGGAACAAAACTACCCCCGCTCTGGCGGGGAAATTGAAAGGGGCACTTGCCCTATCAACCAGCCCCCACTCGGCACGGGGCCACCTTCATCTGGGAAACCCCCTGGATGTGGATTTTCGACCAGCCGGGCCCCTCCCCACCACAGCCCCAACAAAACACGGCCCTTTTTCCGGAATAAAACTTACCCACCCCCCTGGGTGGCAATTGCGGACCACTTGCCTCTCAACCAGCCGACTGGCACTGGTCCCCCTTTTTCTGGGGCCATCCGATAATGTGGTTTTTAGGGCCACCCCGGCCCCCTCCCCGCCACATTCCCCAAAAAAACTACGGCCCTTTTCCCGGAAGTAAAACGACCTCCCATTTCCCGGTGGGACATTGCGGAGCACTTTTTAAATCAAACCCCGGGCTTGGCACTTTGCCGCCCCCCCCCACCCTTTGGGCGGGCCCCCCTCCCCCCCCCCCCCCCACAAACTTGGTTTTGGGAAACGCCCCCCGCCAACAACCACCCCCCAAAACCCGCCCCCCCCCGGGGCCTTTTATCTGGGAACCATCCTGGTATGTGGATTTTTTAGGAGCCAGCCCACCCCCCACAAGCCCCAAAAAAACACGGCCCTTTTCCCGAAAAAATTACCCCCCCCCTCTGCCGGGAATTGCAGGAACCCCTTGGTTATCAACGGGCCCATGGCCGGTGCCACCCTTTTTCTGGGAACCACCCGGTACTGGATTTTCAGGGGCCAGCCGCCACTCCCAGCCCAGGCCCCCGAACACAAACCCTGGGCCCCTTTTCCCCGAAATAAAACGACCTGCCCATCATCTGTCTGGCAGATTGCAGGGGCCCCTTTTCCCCATCAAAAAACCCCCTACTTGGCATGGGCCACTTTTTATCTGGGAACCTCCCGGTATAGTGGTTTTCAGGAGCCACCGGAACTCCCCGCCCCCGTCCCCAAAAACAAACTACGGCCCTTTTCCCCGGGAAAAAACTGACCTGCCCATCATCTGCCGGCACATTTCGCGCCCTTGGTAATATCTAAGTGCCCATCTTGGCACGGTGCCCCTTTCACGGGAACCATCCCGCTATCTTGGGTTTTCAGGAGCCACCGCCATCCCCGCCCCAAGGCCCCCAAAACAAACCAGGCCCCTTTTCCTGGAAGAAAACTGACCTGCCCTCATCTGGCTGGCAGATTTGGGGGAGCCCCTTTTCCCCATCAATCCCGCCCGATCGGCACGTGCCCCTTTCTCTGGGGAACCCTCCTGCGTATCGTGGATTTTCAGAGCCCGCCGGACTCCAGCACAGGCCCCCGAACACAAACCCCGGCCCCTTTTTCCCTGGCAAACAAAACCACCGCCCGCTTCTGGCTGGAGATTGCAGGAGCCAAATTCCCCCTATCAAACCAGCCCGACTCAGCCTGGTGCCACCTTTCATTGGGAACCATCCTGCTATCGTGGATTTTCAGGAGCCGCCGGCCACTCCCAGCCCCGGGCCCCGGAAAACAAACCATGGCCCTTTTCCCTGGCAAGAAAACTCACCCCCCCCACTTCGGCTGGCAGATTGCAGGGGCCCTTCCCCCCGAATCAAACCACCTGACTCGGGACTGGGGGCCACCTTTATCTGGGAAAAATCCCGCGTTCGTGGGTTTTCAGGAGCCACCCGGGCCCCTCCCACCACACCCCCAACAAAAACCACGGCCCTTTTCCCTGGGAAATAAAACTGACCTGCCCGTCTCTGGCTGGCAGATTTCAGGAGCCCCTTTCCCCTATCATCCCCCGACTCGACACTGTGCCACCTTTTATCTTTTCCATCCCGGGATCGTGGGTTTTTAGGGGCCGCCGGGCCACCCCCCCCACAGGCCCCCCAACACAAACTACGGGCCCCTTTTCCCTGGGATAAAAATGACCTGCCCCTCTCGGGTGGCAGATGCAGGAGCCCTTGCCTCACAATCCAGCCACTGGCGGTGCCACCTTTCATCTGGGGAACCCTCCTCGACGTGGATTTTTAGGAGCCACCGGCCCTCCCCAGCCCCAGGCCCCCGAACACAAACCAAGGGATTTTTTCCCCGAAAATAAAACGACCTGCCTCATCTGGCTGGGAGAAAATTTCAAGCCACTTGCCTTATAAACCAGCCCCAATTGGCACTGGGCCACCTTTCTCGGGGAAATCTGCTACGGGTTTTTAGGAGCCGCCGCCACCCCAGCCACAGGCCCCAACACAAACTACGGCCCTTTTCCCGGAATTTAAAAATGACCGCCCATCTTCGGCTGGCAATTGCAGGAACCCCTTGGCCTCTCAGACCAGCCCGACTCGGCACTGGTGCCACCCTTTTATTGGGAACCATCCGCGTATCGTGGATTTTCAGGAGCCCCACGGCCACTCCCCGTCACAGGCCCCCCAACACAAACCCGCCCTTTTTCCCCCGGCAAACAAAACTCACCCCCCCCCCTTTTGGCTGGCAGATTGCAGGAGCCACTTTCCTCTATCAAAACCCCCGCTCACCTGGTGCCCCTTTCATCTGGGAACCCTTCCCCGCGATCGGGATTTTCGGAGCCAGCGGCCAAAACCCAGCCCAGGTCCCAAACAAATATACGGCCCCTTTTTCCCTGGAAATAAAAATGACCTGCCCTCATCTGCTGGCCGTTTGCAGACCACTTCCCCTATCAAACCCGCCCGACCGCACTGGGGCACCTTTCTTTGGGAACCCAACCTGTATTGTGGATTTTCGGAGCCAGCCCGGGCCCCTCCCGCCACAAGTCCCCCCAAAACAATCTACGGCCCTTTCCCTGGGGTAAAACTGACCTGCCCTCATCTGGCTGGCAATTGCGGAACCACTTGTTATCAACCCCCACTGGACTGGGCCACCTTTCATCTGGGAACCATCCCGCGTATTTGGTTTTCAGGAGCCCGCCGCCACTCCCACCACAGGCCCCCAACACAAACCTGGCCCTTTTCCCTTAAGAAAATACCCCCCATTTTGGGGGGTGGGAGATTGCAAGAGCCACTTCCTCTTCAATTCAGCCCCTCGGGACTGGGGGCCCCTTTTTCTGGGGGAAACCCTCCCGTTTTTCGTGGGTTTTCAGGCCGCCGGGCCCCTCCCCGCCAAGGCCCGAACACAAAAAAGGCCCCCCTTTTCCCCGGGGAAAACTTACCCCCCCCCTTGGCTGGCAGATTGAGGAGCCACTTCCCTACAACCAGCCAAACCGACCCCGGGCCACCTTCATCGGGAACATCCGGGGTATCGTGGAAATTTTTAGGAGCCCCCGCCACCCCAGCCCCAGGCCCCCCAAAAAAAACCGGGCCCCTTTTCCTGGGAATTTTAAAAAGACCGCCCTTTTGGCTGGCAATTTCAGGAGCCCCTTTGTCATCAACCGCCCAACTGGGGGCTGGTGCCCCCTTTCATCTGGGAACCATCCGCGTTCGTGGTTTCAGGAGCCAGCCGGGGCCCCCCCACCACAGGCCCCGAACACAAACCACGGCCCTTTTCCCCGGAAAAAAGACCTCCCCCCTCGGCTGGGAGATTTAAAAACCACTTCCCCCTTTTCAAACCAGCCCCACCGGCACTGGGGCCATTTTATCTGGGAACCATCCTCGTATCGTGGGTTTTTCAGGGGCCAGCCGGCCCCCCACCACAGGCCCCCCACACAAACCGGCCCTTTTCCCTGGAAGTAAAACTGACCTCCTCATCTGGCTGGCAATTGCGACCACTTCCTCTATCAACCAGCCCAATTTGGGACTGGCCACTTTCATCTGGAACCATCTGCGTATCGTGGATTTTCAGGAGCCAGCCGGCCCCAC
>NW_026994941.1:0-4987 GCF_028769735.1 Zonotrichia leucophrys gambelii
GTGGCCCCAAAATTGGCTGGTTGAAGAGCCCAAATGGTTTTCCCGCAAACTGCCAGCCAGAGAAGGGCAGGTCGGGGTTTATTCCCCGAAAGGGGGGCCCGGGTTTTTTTTTTGGGGGCCCGTGGTGGGAGTGGGCCCGGCTGGTCTTTAAATCCCCATAGAGGTGGTTCCCAGATGAAAAGTGGCCGTGGCAAATCGGGCTGGTGATAGACAAGTGGGTCCTGCAATTGCCCGCCAGAGAGGGGGGGTTGTTTTAATTTCCCGGGGAAAAAGGGGCCCTAGTTTTTTTTGGGACCTGTGGCGGAGTGGCCGGGTGGCCCTGAAAAAACCCCGATACGCGGGGGGTTCCCCGATAAAAAGGTGCCCCAGTGCCCAGTCGGGCTGGTTTGATAGGGGAAGTGGCTCCCGCAATTCAGCGAAGGGGGCGGTTTAGTTTTGTTTGCCAGGGAAAAGGCCGGGGTTGTTCGGGGCCGTGGTGGGAGTGGCCCCCTGGCTCCTGAAAATCACGATACGCAGGATGGTTCCAATGGGAAAAATGGCACCAGTGCGATCGGGGTGGTTGGGTAGAGCAAGTGGCTCCGCAATCTTTCCAGCCAGAAAAGGGGGAGTAGTTTTTTTTCCCCCGGGAAAAGGGCCCTGGTTTGTGTTGGGGAACTGTGGCGGGGGTGGCCGGCTGGGTCCTGAAAATCCCGTCCAGGGTGGTTCCCAATGAAAGTGGCCCCAGGCCCAAATTGGGGGGTTTTATAAAAGTGGCTCCCGCAATTGCCAGCCAGATGAGGGGAGGTCAGTTTTTTCCAGGGAAAAGGGCCGTTTGTTTTTGGGGCTTTTGGGGTGGGGTGGCCCGGGTGGCTCCCGAAAATCCCGATACCCGGATGGTTCCCAGATGAAAAAGGGGGCACCAGTGCCAATAGGCTGGTTGAAGGGAAGTGCTCCAATCTGCCAGCCCGAAGCGGGGGGGGAGTTTTTTGCCCGGGAAAAGGGCCGTGGTTTTGTTGGGGGCCCGTGGCTGGGTGGCCGGCTGGCTCTGAAAATCCCGATAGCGGATGGTTTTCCCCCGATAAAGGGGGCACCAGTGGGGCCAAGTTGGGGGGTTTTATAACCCAAATGGCTCTGCAATTGCAAACCAGATGAGGGCGGTCAGTTTTACTCCAGGGAAAAAAGGGGCCCTAGTTTTTTTGGGGACTTTTTGGCGGGAGGGCCGGGTGGCCCCGAAAATCACTACGAGGATGGTTCCCAAAAAGGTGGGACCAGTGCGAGTCGGGGGTTGAAGGCAAGTGGCTCCCAATTTCCCCGCCCGATGGGGGCGGTATTTTCTTCCGGGAAAAGGGCCGTGTTTTTGGGTTTTTGGGGCTGTGGCTGGAGTGCCCGGGTGGCTCCTGAAAACCCGATACCAGGATGGTTCCGATGAAAGGGGCACCCGTGCCAGTCGGGCTGGTGAAGAGCAAGTGGGTCCCGCAATCTGCCACCCGATGACGGGCAGTCAGTTTTATTAAGGGGAAAGGGCCCCCGGGTTTTGTTTGGGGGCCTGTGGCTGGGGTGCCCGGGGCTCCCGAAAATCCCCAAAACGCAGGGGGTTTCCCCGATGAAAGGTGGCACCAGGCCAAAATCGGGGTGGGTTTTATAGGGGAATGGGTCCCGCAAACTGCCCGCCCCGATGAAGGGCGTCAGTTTACTTAGGAAAAGGGCCGTGTTTGTGTTTGGGGGCCCGTGCTGGAGTCGGCTGGCTCCTAATCCCCGATACGCAGGTGGTTCCCGATGAAAGGGGGCCCAGTGCCGGGCGGGCTGGTTTTATAGGGGAAGTGGCTCCTGCAATTGCCGCCAGATACGGGGGAGGTCAGTTTTACTTCCAGGGGAAAAGGCCCGGGTTTGTGGTTTTGGGGGGGTGTGGCGGGAGTGGCGGTGGCCCTGAAAATCCACGATACGAGGATGGTTCCCAGAGAAAGGTGGGACCAGTGCCAAAATCGGGTGGTTTGATAGGGGGGGTGGCTCTGCAATCTGCCAGCCGAAGGGGCGGTGGTTTTTCCGGGGGGAAAGGGGCCCTTTTTTTGTTTGGGGGCCCCGTGGGGGAGTGGCCGGGGTGGCTCCGAAAATCCCCGATACGCAGGATGGTTCCCCGATGAAAGGTGGCACCGTGCCGATCGGGCTGGATTGTAAAGCAAGTGGGTCCCGCAAACTGCCAGCCAGATGACGGGCAGGTCATTTTTTCTTCCAGGGGAAAAAGGCCCTATTTTTTGTTTGGGGCCCGTGGGGGGAGTGGCCCGGGTGGCTCCTGAAAATCCCCCGATACCAGGATGGTTCCCAGATGAAAAGGGGCACCAGTGCCGGTCGGGCTGGATTGATAGAGGCAAGGGCTCCTGCAATTGCCAGCCAAAGGGGGGGGTTTGGGGTTTTTTTCCAGGAAAAGGGCCCCGGTTTTGTTGGGGGCCTGTGGTGGGAGGGGCGGCTGGGGCCCCGAAAATCACGATACCGGTTTGCAGGATGGTTCCCAGATTTAAAGTGGCCCAGTGCCGAGTCGGGGGTGGTTTTATAGAGGGAAGTGGCTTGCAATTGCCAGCCAGATGACGGGGAGGGAGTTTACTTCCCGGAAAAGGGGGCCCTGTTTTGTTTTGGGGCCCGGGCTGGGAGTGCCCGGGTGGCTCTGAAAATCCACATACCGTGGTTCCCAGATGAAAGGGTTGGGACCCGTGCCGGGCGGCTGGTTGAAGAGGAAGTGGCTCCTGCAAACTGCCAGCCCGAGCGGGGGGGGGGTTTTGTTTTTCCCGGAAAAGGGCCTGGTTTTGTTTGGGGGCCTGTGGGGGGGAAGGGGGCCGGCTGGCTCCGAAAATCCCCGATCGCAGGATGGTTCCCCGGGGTGAAAGGTGGCCCAGTGCCAAGTTGGGTGGTTTTTTTTTAAGGGGAAGTGGTTCCGCAATTCCCGCCGAAGATGGGGGAGGTCGGTTTTTTTTTCCCGAAAGGGGCCGTAGTTTTTGTTTGGGGGGGCCGTGGCTGGGAGTGGCCGGCTGGGTCCTGAAAATCACGTAGCAGGATGGTTCCCAGATGAAAGGGTTTCCCATGCCCCTCGGGTGGTTTTTATAGGGAATGGCTCCCCAATCTGCCAGCCAGAGGGGGGGTAGTTTTTTTCCAGGGGAAAAAGGGGCCTGGGTTTTGTTGGGGCCTGTGGCTGGGAGTGGGCCCCTGGCTCCGAAAATCCCCCGATACGCAGGATGGTTCCCAATGAAAGGTGGCACCAGTCAGTGCCAAGTTGGGTGGTTTGAGAGAGCCCAATGGTTCCTGCAATCTGCCGCCCGAAGATGGGAGGGGTTTTAATTCCGGGGGAAAGGGGGCCCTGTTTTTGTTTTGGGGGGGTGGCTGGGGGTGGCCGGCTGGGTCCTGAAAAAACCCCGTACGCAGGTGGTTCCCAGTGAAATGGCACCAGTGCCGAGTCGGGGTGATTGATAGAGGCAAGTGGCTCCTGCAATCTGCCCGCCCGTGAGGGGGGGGTCAGTTTTATTCCAGGAAAAAAGGGGTAGTTTGTTTGGGACCTGTGGGGGGAGTGGCCGGTGGGTCCCGAAAATCCACATACGCAGGATGGGTTCCCCGATAAAGGTTTTCACCCGTGCGAGTGGGCTGGTTTTATAGAGGGAAGTGCTCCTGCAATCTCCGCCAGAATGGGGGGTAGTTTCTTCCGGGGAAAAAGGGGCCGTGGTTTTGTTTTGGGGCCCCGTGGCTGGGAGTGGCCGGCGGGGTCCTGAAAAAACCACGATAGCAGGATGGTTCCCCGTGAAAAGGGGGCACCGTGCCAGCGGTGGTTTGAAGAAAGTGGCTCCCGCAATCTGCCACCAGAAAGGGGGGGTAGTTTTTTTCCAGGGAAAAGGGCCCTGGTTTTGTTTGGGGGGGCCCGTTGGGAATGGCCGCTGGGCCCCAAAATCCCGATCGCAGGGTGGTTCCAAAAATGAAAGGTTGGGACCATTTCCCCGTTGGGTGTTGAGGGGAAGTGGTTTTGCAAACTGCCAGCCAGAAAAAGGGGGGTGGTTTTTTTCCAGAAAGGGCCGTTGTTTTGTTGGGGGCTGTGGGGTGGGAGTGCCGGCTGGCCCTGAAATCCACGATACGAGGATGGTTCCCAGATGAAAATGCCCCGTGCGAGTCGGGTGGTTATAGGGGAAGTGGGTCCTGAATCTGCCAGCGGAGGGGGGGTATTTTTTCCCGGAAAAGGGCCCTGTTTGTTTGGGGGGCTGTGGCGGGAGTGCGGCTGGCTCCCGAAATCCACGTTTGAGGATGGTTCCCCGAGAAAGGGGGCCCATGCGAGTCCGGGGTTGATAAGGCAAGTGGGTCCGCAATCTGCCAGCCGATGACGGGGGTCAGTTTTTTCCAGGAAAAGGGCTGGTTTTTGGTTTTGGGGGGTTGGCGGGAGGGGGCGGCTGGCTCCTGAAAATCCCCAAAACGCGGGTGGTTTCCCCGATGAAAGGTGACCAGGCGAGCGGGGTGTTTTATAGGGGAAGTGTCCTGCAATCGCCAGCCAGATTCGGGGAGGTCAGTTTTACTCCGAGAAAAGGGGCCCGGGTTTGGTTTTGGGGGCCTGTGGCTGGGAGGGCCCGGTGGCTCCTGAAAATCCCCGATACGCAGGATGGTTTCCCCGTGAAAGGTGGCACCAGTGCCAGTGGGGGGTTTGTAGGGGAATGGCTCCTGCATCTGCCAGCCAGAGAGGGGAGGTCTTTATTCCGGGAAAAGGGCCGGGTTTTTTTTTGGGGCCTGTGGCGGGAGTGGCCGGGTGGCCCTGAAATCCCCGATAGCAGGGTGGGTTTCCCCGAGAAAAGGGGGCACCGGGCCAGTCAGGCTGGTTTTTGACAATTAATGGCTCCTGCAATTTGCCAGCCAAAAAAGGGGGGGGTAGTTTTTTTCCAGGGAAAAGGGGGTGGGTTTTGTTGGGGGCCTGTGGTGGGAGTGGCCGCTGGCTCCGAAAATCCCCGATCCGGATGGTTCCCCGATGAAAAAGGGTTGCACCAGTGCC
>NW_026994942.1:0-4984 GCF_028769735.1 Zonotrichia leucophrys gambelii
TGGGTGGTTTGACGGGGAAGGGGTTTCCTGCAATCTGCCACCAAACGGGGGTAGTTTTTTTTCCAGGGAAAAGGGCCGTGGTTTTGTTTGGGGCCTGTGGCGGGGAGTGGCCGGCTGGCTCCTGAAAATCCACATACGCAGGATGGTTCCCAGAAAGGTGGGCACCAGTGCCATCGGGCGGGTTTGAAGAGCAAGGGGTTTCCTGCAATCTGCCAGCCAAACGGGCAGTATTTTATTTCCGGGGAAAGGGCCGTGTTTGTTTCGGGGGCCTGTGGCTGGGAGTGGCCGTGGCCCCTGAAAATCCACGATACGCAGGATGGTTCCCAGATGAAAGGTGGCACCAGTACCGAGTCGGGTGGTTTAAAGAGGCAAGGGCTCCTGCAATCTCCAGCCAAAGCGGGGGGGTGAGTTTTTTTCCCAGGGAAAAGGGCCGTGGTTTGTTTGGGGCCTGTGGCCGGGGAGTGGCCGGCTGCTCCTGAAAATCCACGATACGCGGGATGGTTTCCCGATGAAATGGCCCCAGTCCCAAAAGTCGGGCTGGTTGATAGAGGGCAAGTGGCTTCTCAATCTGCCACCAGAAGATGGGCAGTCAGTTTTACTTCCAGGGAAAAGGGCCGTAGTTTGTGTTTGGGGGCCTGTGGCTGGGAGTGGCCGGCTGGCTCCTGAAAATCCACGATACGCAGGATGGTTCCCGATGAAAGTGGCACCATGCCAAGTCGGGCTGGTTTGATAGAGGGAAGTGCTCCTGCAATCTGCCAGCCAGAAGCGGGTGGGTGAGTTTTCTTGCCAGGGAAAGGGCCTGGTTTGTGTTCGGGGCCTGTGGCTGGGAGTGGCCGGCTGGCTCCTGAAAATCCACGATACGCAGATGGTTCCCAGATGAAAGGTGGCACCAGTGCCAAGTCGGGGTGGTTTGATAGAGGGAAGTGCTCCTGCAATCTGCCAGCCAGAATGACGGGCAGGTCAGTTTTACTTCCAGGGAAAAGGGCCGTAGTTTGTGTTCGGGGCCTGTGTGGGAGTGGCCGGCTGGCTCCTGAAAATCCACGATACGCAGGATGGCTCCCAGATGAAAGGTGGCACCAGTGCCAAGTCGGGCTGGTTTGATAGAGGCAAGTGGGTCCTGCATTCTGCCAGCCAGATGATGGGCAGGTCAGTTTTAATTCCAGGGAAAAGGGCCGTAGATTTGTTTTGGGGACCTCGTGGCTGGAATGGCCGGCTGGCTCCTGAAAATCCACGAAAACAGGATGGTTCCCAGATGAAAGGTGGCACCAGTGCCGAGTCAGGCTGGTTTGATAGAGCCAAGTGGCTCCTGCAATTGCCAGCCAGAAGATGGCAGGTCTGTTTTAATTCCAGGGAAAAGGGCCGTAGTGTGTTTGGGGGCCTGCGGCTGGGAGTGGCCAGCTGGCTCCTGAAAATCCACGATACGCAGGATGGTTCCCAGATGAAAGGTGGCACCAGCACCGAGTCGGGCTGGTTTGATAGAGCCAAGTGGCTCCTGCAATCTGCCAGCCAGAAGCGGGGCGGGTGAGTTTTGTTTGCCAGGGAAAAGGGCCGTGGTTTGTGTTCGGGGGCCTGTGGCTGGGAGTGGCCGGCTGGCTCCTGAAAATCCACGATACGCAGGATGGTTCCCAGATGAAAGGTGGCACCAGTACGAATCGGCTGGTTTGATAGAGGAATGTCTCCTGCAATCTGCCCGCCAGAAGCGGGGCGGTGAGTTTTTTGCCAGGAAAAGGGCCGGGTTTGTGTTTCGGGGGCCTGTGGCTGGGAGTGGCCGGCTGGCTCCTGAAAATCCACGATACGCAGATGGTTCCCAGATGAAAGGGGGCACCAGTGCCAAGTCGGGCTGGTTTGAGAAGCCAAGTGGTTCCTGCAATCTGCCAGCCAGAAGATGGCAGTCAGTTTACTTCCAGGAAAGGGCCGTAGTTTGTATTTCGGGGCCTGTGGCTGGGAGTGGCCGCTGGCTCCTGAAAATCCACGATACGCAGGATGGTTCCCAGATGAAAGGTGGCACCAGTGCCAAGTTGGGCAGGTTTGATAGAGGGAAGTGGCTCCTGCAATCTGCCAGCCAGAAGCAGGGAGGGTGAGTTTTGTTTGCCAGAGAAAAGGGCCGTGGTTTGTGTTCGGGGGCCTGTGGCTGGGAGTGGCCGGCTGGCTCCTGAAAATCCACGATACGCAGGATGGTTCCCAGATGAAAGGTGGCACCAGTGCCGAGTCGTGCTGGATTGATAGAGGCAAGTGGCTCCTGCAATATGCCAGCCAGATGACACGCAGGTCAGTTTTACTTCCAGGGAAAAGGGCCGTAGTTTGTGTTCGGGGGCCTGTGGCTGGGAGTGGCCAGCTGGCTCCTGAAAATCCACGATACGCAGGATGGTTCCCCGATGAAAGGTGGCACCAGTACCGAGTCGGGCTGGTTTGATAGAGGCAAGTGGCTCCTGCAATCTGCCAGCCAGAAGCGGGGCGGGTGAGTTTTTTTTGCCAGGGAAAAGGGCCGTGGTTTTTGTTCGGGGCCTGTGGCTGGGAGTGGCCGGGTGGCTCCTGAAAACCCCGATACGCAGGATGGTTCCCAGAAGAAATGTGGCACCAGTGCCAAGTTGGGTGGTTTGAAGAGCCAAGTGGTTCCGCAATCTGCCAGCCAGAAGATGGGCAAGTCTTTTACTTCCAGGAAAGGGGCCGTAGTTTGTATTTCGGGGCCTGTGGCTGGGAGTGGCCGGCTGGGTCCTGAAAATCCACGATACGCAGGATGGTTCCCAGATGAAAGGTGGGACCATGCCAAGTCGGGCTTTGGGTTTATAGAGGGAAGTGGCTCCTGCAAACTGCCAGCCAGAAGCAGGGCGTGAGTTTTGTTTGCCAGGAAAAGGGCCGTGGTTTTTGTTCGGGGGGCCCGTGGCTTGGATGGCGGCTGGCTCCTGAAAATCCACGAAACGCAGGATGGTTCCCAGATGAAAGGTGGCACCAGTTTTCGATTCGGCTGGTTTGATAGAGGCAAGTGGCTCCTGCAATCTGCCAGCCAGAAGATGGGCAGGTCATTTTACTTCCAGGGAAAAGGGCCGTAGTTTTGTTTCGGGGGCCTGTGGCTGGGAGTGGCCGGCTGCTCCTGAAAATCCACGATACGCAGGATGGTTCCCAGATGAAAGGTGGGACCAGTGCCAGGTCGGGCTGGTTTGATAGAGGAAGTGGCTCCTGCAATCTGCCAGCCAGAAGCAGGGCGGGTGAGTTTTGTTTGCCAGGGAAAAGGGCCGTGGTTTTGTTCGGGGCCTGTGGCTGGGAGTGGCCGGCTGGCTCCTGAAAATCCACGATACGCAGGATGGTTCCCAGATGAGTGGCACCAGTGCCAAGTCGGGCTGGTTTGATAGAGGCAAGTGCTTCCTGCAATCTGCCAGCCAGAAGATGGGCAGGTCTGTTTTATTCCAGGGAAAAGGGCCGTAGTTTTTGTTTCGGGGCCTGTGGCTGGGAGTGGCCAGCTGGCTCCTGAAAATCCACGATACGCAGGATGGTTCCCAGATGAAAGGTGGCACCAGTGCCGAGTCGGGCTGGTTTGATAGAGGCAAGTGGCTCCTGCAATCTGCCAGCCAGAAGACGGGCAGGTCAGTTTTACTTCCAGGGAAAAGGGCCGTGGTTTGTGTTCGGGGGCCTGTGGCTGGGAGTGGCCGGCTGGCTCCTGAAAATCCACGATACGCAGGATGGTTCCCAGATGAAAGGTGGCACCAGTGCCGAGTCGGGCTGGATTGATAGAGGCAAGTGCTTCCTGCAATCTGCCAGCCAGAAGATAGGCAGGTCAGTTTTAATTCCAGGGAAAGGGGCCGTACTTGTTGTTTGGGGGCCTGTGGCTGGGAGTGGCCGGCTGGCTCCTGAAAATCCACGATACGCAGGATGGTTCCCAGATGAAAGTGGCACCAGTGCCAAGTGGCTGGTTGAAGAGCCAAGTGGTCCTGCAATCTGCCAGCCAGAAGATGGGCAGTCAGTTTTACTTCCAGGGAAAGGGCCGTAGTTTGTTTCGGGGCCTGTGGCTGGAGTGGCGCTGGCTCCTGAAAATCCACGATACGCAGGATGGTTCCCAGATGAAAGGTGGCACCAGTGCCAGTCGGGCTGGTTTGATAGAGGAAGTGGCTCCTGCAATCTGCCAGCCAGAAGCGGGCGGGTGAGTTTTTTTGCCAGGGAAAAGGGCCGTGGTTTGTGTTCGGGGCCTGTGGCTGGGAGTGGCCGGCTGGCTCCTGAAAATCCACGATACGCAGGATGGTTCCCAGATGAAAGGTGGCACCAGTGCCCGAGTCGGGCTGGATTGATAGAGGCAAGTGGCTCCTGCAATCTGCCAGCCAGATGACGGCAGGTCAGTTTTACTTCCAGGGAAAAGGGCCGTAGTTTGTGTTCGGGGGCCTGTGGCTGGGAGTGGCCGGCTGGCTCCTGAAAATCCACGATACGCAGGATGGTTCCCAGATGAAAGGTGGCACCAGTGCCGAGTCGGGCTGGTTTGATAGAGGAAGTGGCTCCTGCAATCTGCCAGCCAGAAAGGGCAGGCAGTTTTATTCCAGGGAAAAGGGCCGTAGTTTGTGTTCTGGGGCCTGTGGCTGGGAGTGGCCGGCTGGCTCCTGAAAATCCACGATACGCAGGATGGTTCCCAGATGAAAGGTGGCACCAGTGCCGAGTCGGGCTGGTTTGATAGAGGGAAGTGGCTCCTGCAATCTGCCAGCCAGAAGCAGGGGGGGTGAGTTTTGTTTGCCAGGGAAAGGGCCGTGTTTGTTTGGGGCCTGTGGCTGGGAGTGGCCGGCTGGCTCCTGAAAATCCACGATACGCAGGATGGTTCCCAGATGAAAGGTGGCACCAGTGCCGAGTCGGGCTGGTTTGATAGAGGCAAGTGGCTCCTGCAATCTGCCAGCCAGAATGGGCAGGTCAGTTTTACTTCCAGGAAAGGGCCGTGTGTTTGTGTTCGGGGGCCTGTGGCTGGGAGTGGCCGGCTGGCTCCTGAAAATCCACGATACGCAGGATGGTT
>NW_026994943.1:0-4983 GCF_028769735.1 Zonotrichia leucophrys gambelii
GCCGGTCACAGTGCACTCCAGTGCGGCGGCTTCGCCGAAATTGCCCGGGGCCCGGCGCTTAGCTCCGGGACATCCCTCCTTCTTTTTTCGGGGCTTTTTTTTGGGGCTACATCATTGCAAAAAAATTTTCCACTATGTCTGGCAGGAGAAACTGTGCCTGCACGAAAATCTCCCCCTCGTGTTGTACATGTTTTAGGAAAGGTTTGCAGAGTGGGTTTTCAAAAGAAAAACAATTGTCCAAACCCTCCAACCGAATGTTTATGTGTTTTTGGGAAAAAGGGAGGAGTGTGGTAAGGTACTGTTTCTACAGTTTGCAAGCTGCGCACACAATCCAGTTTGTGCAGCTTCAATTTTTTCCCCCTTTTCCGAAGCAGCCGCACTCTCCAGCTGCCGGAGGGGAAGAAACGGGTTCTTCGCCAAAGGCGTTGGCCGGGGCACAGTGCACTCCAGTGCGGGGGTTCTGCCCAAATGTGCCCGGGGCCGGCGTTTGCTCCCCGGGGCATCCGTAAACCCTTTTTCTTTTTGGGGCTTTTTTTGGGCTACTCATTGCAAAAAACTTTCCCCTATTCTGGCAAGGAGAAACTGTGCCTGCACAGAAAAAATCTCCCATGGTTTACAGTTGCAGAGAGGTTTTTTTCAGAGTGGTTTCAAAAGAAAAACAAAGTTTCCAAAAACCTTTCCCAAACCCAATGTTCATTTTTTTTGGAAAAGGTAGGAGGTGGTAAGGTACTTTTTTTATCTTTTTCAAGCTGCGCACACAATCCTAGTGTTGTGCGCTTCTTTTCCCTTCCGAAGCACCGACTCTCCCCGAGCGAAAGCGGCTTCTTGCGCAAAAGGGATTGTGCCCGGGCACGGACTCCCGTGCGGCGGCTTTTGCGAAAAGTGCCCGGGACCGGCGCTTAGCTCCGGGAATCCGTACCTTCTTCTTTCGGATTTTGTGGTCTACATCATTGAAAAAACTTTCCACATTCTGGGAAGGAGAAAAGTGCCCGCACAAAAAATCTCCCATGGGTTTTTCATGTTGCAGGAGGTTTGCGAGTGTTTCAAAAAAAAACAAAATTTTCCCCAAAACACCCCCAACCAATGCATGTGTTTGGAAAAGGTAGGAGGGGTAAACTGTTTTCTATGTTTTCAAGCTCGCCACAAACCCTGGGTTTTTCAGCTTTTTCTTTCCCTTTTTCCCAAGCAGCCGCACTCTCCGCTCCGAGGCGAAGGGAAACGGCTTTTCGCGCAAAGGCGATTTTTCCGGTCACAGTGACCCATGCGGCGGCTTCTGCCGAAATGTCCCGGGGCCGGGGCTTTGTCCGGGACACCGACCTTCTTTTTTCGGGACTTTTTTTGGTCTACATCATTGCAAAAAACTTTTCCACTTTCGGCAAGGAGAAACTGTGCCGCACAGAAAAAAATCTCCCATCGTTTGTCATGTTGCGGAGGTTTTCAGAGTGTTTAAAAAAAAAAAACAAAGTTGTCCAAAACCCTCCCCAACCCAATGTCATTGTTTTTTGGAAAGGTGGGGGTGGTAAGGTACGTTTTCTTGTTTGAAACTGCGCACACAACCAGTGTTGTGCAGCTTCATTTTTTCACCTTTCCGAAGCACCGCACTCTCCGCCCGGGAGGCGAAGAAGCGCTTTTCGCGCAAAGGGGATTTTGCCGGTCACAGTGCCTCCTGCGGCGGGGTTCTGCCCCAATGTGCCCGGACCCGGGGCTTTGCTCCGGGGAATCCGTACCTTCTTCTTTGGGGGCTTTTGTGGCACATCATTGCAAAAACTTTTCCAAATTTCTGGCAAAGGGAAAAAGTGCCGCACAGAAAACTCTCCATCGTGTTTACATGTTGCAGAGAGGTTTGCAGAGTGTTTTCAAGAAAAAAACAAAGTTTTCCAAAAAACCTCCAACCGAAAGTTTTATGTGTTTGGAAAAGGGAGGGGGTTTTGGTAAGGTACTGTTTTCTATAGTTTTTCAAGCTGCGCACAAATCCCGGTTTTGGGGGCTTCATTTTTCACCTTCCGAAGCAGCCGCACCTCCAGCTGCCGGAGGGGAAGAGCGCTTCTTCGCGCAAAGGCGATTTTTGCCGGTACAGGCACTCCCGGCGGCGGCTTCTGCCGAAAAGTGCCCGGGACCGGCCTTACTCCGGGGGAATCCGTACTCTTCTTTCGGGACTTTGTGGTCTCTCATTGCAAAAACTTTTCCCCTATGTCGGCAAGGAGAAACTGTGCCTGCACAGAAAACATCTCCCATCGTTTTACATGTTTCAGAGAGGTTTTCAGAGTGTTTTCAAAAGAAAAAAAAAGTTGCCCAAAAAAACCTCCCAAACCCAATTTCATGTTTTTGGGAAAAAGGGGGAGTGGGGTAAGGTACTGTTTTTTACATTTGAAGCTGCGCACACAAACCTAGTGTTGTGCAGCTTCATTCTTTTACCTTTCCGAACAGCCGCACTCTCCGCTCCGGGGGCGAAGAAGGGCTTTTTCGCGCAAAGGGGATTGTGCCGTCACGGCACTCCATGCGGCGGCTTCTGCCCAAATGGCCCGGGACCGGCGCTTAGCTCCGGGGGAATCCTACCTTCTTTTTTCGGACTTTGTGGGCTACATATTGCAAAAAACTTTTTCCACTATGTCTGGAAGGAGAAAAGTGCCTGACAGAAAAAATCTCCCATCGTGTTGTCATGTTGCAGAGAGGTTTTCAGAGTTTTTCAAGAAAAAAACAAAGTTGTTCAAAACCCCCCAACCGAGTTATGTTTTGGAAAGGTAGGAGTGGTAAAGGGACTTTTTCTATCAGTTTTCAAGCTGCCCACACCCCTGTTTTTGCAGCTTCATTTTTCAACCCTTTTCCCAAACGCCGACTCTCCAGCTGCCGGGGGCGAAAAGCGGCTTCTTCGCGCAAAAGGGATTGGCCGGGCAAGGCACTCCAGTGCGGCGGCTTCTCCGAAATTGCCCGGGCCCGCCTTAGCTCCGGGGACACCGACCTTCTTCTTTTGGGACTTTGTGGTCACATATTTCAAAAAAAATATTCCACTATGCGGCAAGGAAACTTGGCCTGCACAAAAAATCTCCCCCTTGTTGTACATGTTTCAGAAGGTTTGCAGGTGTTTTTTAAAAGAAAACAAAATTTCCCCAAAAAACCTTCAACCGAAGTTCAGTGTTTGGGGAAAAAATAGGAGGTGGTAAGGTACTGTTTTCATCGTTTGCAAGCTGCGCACACTTTCCAGTGTTGTGCCTTCATTTTTCAAAATTTTCCAAGCACCGCACCTCCGCGCCCGGGGCGAAAAAGCGGGTTTTTCGCGCAAAGGCATTGTCCGTCACAGTGCACCAGTGCGGGGGCTTCTGCCGAAAGGCCCGGACCGGCCCTAGCTCCGGGGAATCCTAATCTTCTTTCGGGGTTTTTTGGTCTACATCATTTCAAAAAACTTTCCCTTTTCTGGGAAGGAAAACTGTGCCTGCACAGAAAACATCTCCCATCGGTTTTTCAGTTGCAGAGAGGTTTTCAGAGTGGTTTTCAAAAAAAAAACAAAATTGTCCAAAAAAACCCCCCAACCGAATTTCAGTGTTTGGAAAAGGTAGGATGTGGGGAAGGTACGTTTCTATCAGTTTGCAAGCTGCGCACAAACAATCCCAAGTGTTGTGGGGCTTTTTCTTCACCTTTAAAGCAGCCGCACTCTCCGCTCCGGGGGCGAAGAAGCGGTTCTTCGGCCCAAAAGGGGTTGTGCCTTTACGGCACTCCAGTGCGGCGGCTTTTTGCCGAAAATGTGCCCGGGGCCGGGGTAGCCCGGGGACATCCGTCCTTCCTTTTTTCGGGGCTTTTTGGTCTACACTTGCAAAAAAAATTTCCACTTTCGGGAAAGGGGAAACTGTGCCCACAGAAACATCCTTCCCACGTTTTTTACATGTTGCAGAGAGGTTTGAGAGTGTTTTCAAAAAAAAACAAAGTTTTTCCAAACACCTTCCCCCCGAATGTTCATGTGTTTGGAAAAGGTAGGGGTGTGGTAAGGTACTGTTTTCTATCATTTGCAAGCTCGCACACAATCCTAGTGTTTTGGGAGCTTCAAATTTTTCACCCTTTTCCCAAGCAGCCGCACTCTCCACTGCGGGGGCGAAGAAGCGGCTTCTTCGCGCAAAGCGATTGTGCCGGCACAGTGCCTCCAGTGCGGCGCTTCTGCCGAAATGTGCCCGGGACGGCGCTTTCTCCGGGGGAAACCGTACCTTTTCTTTCGGGGCTTTTTTTGGTCTACTCATTGCAAAAAACTTTTCCACTATTTGGCAAGGAGAAACTGTGCCTGCACGAAAAAATCTCCCATGGTTTACATTTGCGAGAGGTTTGCAGAGTTTTTGCAGAAGAAAAAAAAAAGTTTTCAAAACACCCCCAACCCAAAGTTCATTGTTTTGGAAAAGGGAGGAGGGGGTAAGGAGTTTTCTATCGTTTGCAACTGCCCACAATCCCAGTGTTGTGCAGCTTCATTCTTCACCTTTCCCAAGCGCCCCCACTCTCCGCCCCGGGGCGAAGAAGCGGGTTCTTCGCCAAAGGCATTGTGCCGGTACAGTGCACTCCAGTGCGGCGGCTTCGCCGAAATTGCCCCCGGGCCCGGGGTAGCTCCGGGGACTCCTACCTTCTTCTTTTGGGGCTTTTGTGGGCACATATTGCAAAAAACTTTTCCCCTTTCTGGCAAAGGGGAAACTGTGCCTGCACGAAAAACAACTCCCCTGTTTTTAAAATGTTTGAGGAGGGTTTAGAGTGTTTTTTAAGAAAAAAACAAAGTTCCAAACACCTTTCCAAACCCAAAGTCATGTGTTTGGAAAAGGTAGGAGTGGGAAGGTACTGTTTTCTATCTTGCAAGCTGCGCACACAATCTATGTTGTGCGCTTATTTTTCACCTTTCCGAAGCAGGCACCCCCGCTCCGGAGGCGAAGAAGGGCTTCTTCGCGCCCAAAACGATTGTGCCCGGCACAGTGCACTCCTGCGGCGGGCTTCTGCCGAAATGTGCCCGGGGCCGGC
>NW_026994944.1:0-4976 GCF_028769735.1 Zonotrichia leucophrys gambelii
TGGGGAAACCCCCTGCGACGTGGGTTTTCAGGGGGCCCCCGGCCCCTCCCAGCCCCAGGCCCCCGAACACAAACCCCGGCCCTTTTTCCCCGGCAAAAAAATACCCCCCGCTTCTGGCTGGGGAAAAGCGGACCCCCCCTTCCCTACAAACCAGCCCGAAAGGGGATGGTTGCCCTTTCATCTGGGGGCCATCCTGCTTTTTGGTTTTTTTTTGGAGCCACCGGGCCCCTCCCAGCCAGGGGCCCCAAAAAAAAAACGGCCCCTTTTTCCCCCAAAAAAACAACCCCCCCCTTTTTGGGGTGGAAAAATTCAGGAGCACTTTCTATAAACCCGCCCGACTGGGATGTGCCACTTTCATCTGGGAACCATCCTGGTTCGTGGATTTTCAGAGCCGCCGGGCCCCTCCCAACCCCGGCCCCCAAAAAAAACTCCCCCTTTTTTCCCCGGAAAAAAACCACCCCCCTTCTGGCGGCAGATTGAGGACCCCTTTCCCCTACAAACCCGCCCACTGGCACTGGGCCAAATTTCACTGGGAACCATCCTGCGATCTGGATTTTCAGGAGCCGCCGGCCACTCCCCGCCCCAGGGCCCCCGAACACAAACCCCGGCCCTTTTCCCTGGCAAACAAAACTACCCCCCCGCTTTTGGGTGGAAAATTGCAGGAGAACTTTCAAAACCACCCAAATTGGCACTTGCCACTTTTTCTGGGAAACCCTCCGCGTATGGGATTTTCAGGAGCCAGCCGGCCCTCCCCGCCAAGGCCCCAAAACAAACCCGGCCCTTTTCCCTGGAAAAAAAACTACCCGCCCTCTTGCGGCAGATTGCGGAGCCACTCCTCTAAAACCACCGCTCGGCACTGGTGCACCCCCTTTATCTGGGGAAACCCTCCTCGTATCGTGGATTTTTAGGGGCCACCGGCCCTCCCAGCCACAGGCCCCCGAAAAAAAAACCACGGCCCTTTTCCCTGGAAAAAAATACCCCCCCTTCTGGTGAGATTGAGGGGCCCCTTTTTTCTATCAAACCAGCCGACTTGGGACGCTGCCCTTTTGGGACCATCCTGCGTATTGTGGGATTTTCAGGGGCAGCCGGCCCCTCCCCGCCCCGCCCCCCAAAAAAAACTCCCCTTTTTCCCGGGGGTAAACGACTTTTCCCATCTCTGGCTGGCAATGCAGCCACTTTGTTTCAACCGCCCCAAATTGGGCCCGGTGCCACCTTTCATTGGAAACCCTCCGCGATCGTGGATTTTCAGGGGCCAGCCGGCCACTCCCAGCCAAGGCCCCCAAACAACCACGGCCCTTTTCCCTGGGAAACAAAACCACCCGCCCCCGGGGGTGGCAGATTGGCAGGAGCCACTTCCTCTATCACCACCGACTGGCACTGGTGCCACCTTTCCCCGGGAAACACCCGGGATGTGGATTTTTCAGGGGCCGCCGGCCACTCCCAGCCCCAGGCCCCAAAACAAACTACGGCCCTTTTCCCTGGAAGTAAAACTGACCTGCCCGTATTTTTGCTGGCAGATTTCAGGAGCCACTTGCCTCTATCAAACCAGCCCGACTGGACTGGTGCCACCTTTCATCTGGGAACCATCCTGCGTATGTGGATTTTCAGGAGCCCGCGGCCCCTCCAGCCACAGGCCCACGAAAAACAAACCACGGCCCTTTTCCCTGGCAACAAAACTCACCCCCCGCTTTGGGGGCAGATTGAGGAGCCATTCCTCTATCAAACCGCCCGAAAATCCACGGTGCCACCTTATCTGGGAACCATCCTGGTATCGTGGATTTTTGGAGCCCCCGGGGACCCCACCAAGGCCCCCAAAAAACTTTCCCGGCCCTTTTCCCTGGAATAAAAAAAACCCGCCTCTTCTGGCGGCAGTTTAGGAACCCTTGGCTCTTCAACCAGCCCAAATTTTGGGTTTGGGGCCACCTTTCTGGGAACCATCCCCGTATGTGGATTTTCAAGCCAGCCGGCCCTCCCCGCCCCCGGCCCCCGAACACAAACCAGGCCCTTTTCCGGGAAAAAAAACTAAACCCCCCCCCTTCTGGCTGGAGATTGCGGAGCCACTTCCCTATCAAACCAGCGACTTGGCATGGTGCCACCTTTTTTGGGGGCCATCCGCGATTTGGATTTTCAAACCAGCCGGCCACTCCCGCCCACCCCAAAAAAACAAAGGCCCCCTTTTTCCCCCGGGGGTAAAAACTACCCCCTCTTGGTGGAAAAAAATTGAGGAGCCACCCCTTTTTTATAAACCACCACTTTGGACTGGGCCACCCTTTCATTGGGGAACCATTGCGTACGTGGATTTTTAGGGGAAAGGGGCCCCTCCCCCCACGGCCCCCAAAAAAACACGGCCCCTTTTCCCGGAAAAAACCACCCCCCATTCCTGGGTGGGAGATTGCAGGACCCCTTCCCTTCAAAAACCCGCCCCTGGACTGGTGCCACTTTATCTGGGGGAAACCCTCCGCGTTCTGGATTTTTTTTAGGAGCCCGCCGGCCACTCCCCCCACAGGCCCCAACACAAAACGGCCCCTTTTTCCCCGGAAAAAAAAACCCCCCCCGCTTTGGTGGAGATTGCAGGAGACTTCCCCTATCAAACCCGCCCGACTTCCCCTGTGCCACCCTTTATTGGGAACCATCCGGTATTTGTGGGTTTTCAGGGGCCCCGCCCTTTTCCCGCCACAGGCCCCAAAAAAAACACGGCCCCTTTTTTGGAAAAAAAACCCCCCCTTTGGCTGGAGATTGCAGACCACTTGTCTACAAACCCCCACTGCAGGGGCCACTTTATTGGGGGAAACCATCCTGCGTATCGTGGATTTTCAGGACCAGCGGCCACCCCAGCCCAGGCCCCCCCAAAAAAACAAGGCCCTTTTTCCCCGGAAATAAAAACCCACCCCCCCTTTGGCTGGAGATGCAGGAGCCCCTTGCCTTCAAACCAGCCCACTTTCACTGGTGCCACCCCTTTTTGGGGAAAAAACCGGTATGTGGGTTTTTAGGGGCCACCGGCCACTCCCCCCAAGGCCCCAAACAAACACGGCCCTTTTCCCCGGAAAAAAAACCCCCCTTTGGGTGGAGATTGCAGGAAAACCCTTTTCCTCTACAAACCCGCCCACTTGGGGGCCCGGGTGCCCCTTTATCTGGGAAACCTCCTTTATCGTGGATTTCAGGGGCCCCCGGCCCCCCCCCAGCCACAGGGCCCCAACACAAACCGGCCCCTTTTTTCCCCGGAAAAAAACTACCCCCCCCTTTTGGGGGGAGATTGCGGAGCCCCCTTCCTCTATCAAACCGCCCGATGGCACTGGTGCCACCTTTTTGGGGGCCATCCGCGTATGTGGGTTTTCAGGAGCCCCGGCCACTCCCACACGCCCCCAAAAAAAACACGGCCCCCTTTCCTGGAAAAAACACCCCCCCGTTCTGGCTGGCAATTGCGGGCCCTTTCATCAAACCACCCACTTGGACGGTGCCACCTTTCATTGGGGAAACCCTCCTGGTTTTCGGGTTTTCAGGGCCAGCCGGCCACTCCCGCCCAGGGGCCCCCCAACAAAAAGGCCCTTTTTCCCCGGAAAAAAAACCCACCCCGCTTTGGGTGGAGATTGCGGACCATTCCCCCTACAAACCAGCCCGACTCGCTGGGCCACCTTTTTGGGAACCATCCTGCGTATTTTTGGATTTTCAGGGCCAGCCGGCCCCCCCCCCCCCCCCCCCCCCCCCCCCCCCCCCCCCCCCCCCCCCCCCCCCCCCCCCCCCCCCCCCCCCCCCCCCCCCCCCCCCCCCCCCCCCCCCCCCCCCCCCCCCCCCCCCCCCCCCCCCCCCCCCCCCCCCCCCCCCCCCCCCCCCCCCCCCCCCCCCCCCCCCCCCCCCCCCCCCCCCCCCCCCCCCCCCCCCCCCCCGGGGGGGGGGGGGGGGGGGGGGGGGGGGGGGGGGGGGGGGGGGGGGGGGGGGGGGGGGGGGGGGGGGGGGGGGGGGGGGGGGGGGGGGGGGGGGGGGGGGGGGGGGGGGGGGGGGGGGGGGGGGGGGTGGCAGATTGCAGGGGCCACTTCCCTATCAAACCGCCCACTGGGACTGGTGCCACCTTTCATCTGGAACATCCTCTACGTGGATTTTTCAGGGGCCAGCCGCCCCTCCAGCCACAGGCCCCAAAAAAAAATAGGGCCCTTTTCCCTGGGAATTTTAAAAATGATCCCTCTTTGGGTGGAGATTGCGGAACCACTTCTCTTAAACCAGCCCAAAATTGGCCGGGGCCACCTTTTTGGGAAAACCCTCCTGGTATCGTGGATTTTCAGGGGCCGCCGGCCCCCCCAGCCACAGCCCCCAAACAAAACCACGGCCCCTTTTCCCCCGGAAAAAAACTACCGCCCCCCTTCTGGTGGCAGATTGCAGGACCCCCTTCCCTCTATCAAACCGCTTTACTTGGCACTGGTGCCACCTTGGGGCGGGAGCCATCCCGCGTATTGTGGATTTTCAGGAGCCCCGGCCCACTCCCAGCCCCAAGTCCCCAAAAAAAAAACTACGGCCCTTTTCCCTGGAAGTAAAAATGACCTGCCCGTCATCTGGCTGGCAGATTGCAGGGGCCACTTCCCCCATCAAACCAGCCCCGGACTGGGCAAAAAAAAAAAAAAAAAAAAAAAAAAAAAAAAAAAAAAAAAAAAAAAAAAAAAAAAAAAAAAAAAAAAAAAAAAAAAAAAAAAAAAAAAAAAAAAAAAAAAAAAAAAAAAAAAAAAAAAAAAAAAAAAAAAAAAAAAAAAAAAAAAAAAAAAAAACCAGCCCGAGGAAAGGCCACTTTTTTATTGGGAAAACCCTCCTCGTACTGGATTTTCAGAGCCAGCGGCCCACTCCCCCCGCCACAGGGCCCCCCAACACAAACCACGGCCCTTTCCCTGGAAACAAAAAAACACGGGCCCCTTTTCCCCAGGAGTAAAAAGACTCCCGTCATCTGGCTGGCAGATGCAGGAGGGCCCCTTGCCTCATCAATCCAGGCTGGA
>NW_026994945.1:0-4974 GCF_028769735.1 Zonotrichia leucophrys gambelii
AGAGTGGGCTTTCGCCAGAGAAGGGGGTCTTTACTCAGGGAAAAGGGCCGGAGTTTGGTTTGGGGGACTTCGGCTGGGAGGCCGGTGGCTCCTGAAAATCCAGATACGAGTGGTGGTTCCCAGATGAAAGTGGCACCGTGTTCGAGCAGGTGTTATCGAATGGGCGGCAATTCCAGGAAGGGCGGTGGTTTTAGTTTGGGGCCAGGGAGGAATAGGCGGGTTTTGGTTCGGGGGCCGTGGCTGGAGTGGCCGGCTGGCTCCTGAAATCCACGATACGCAGGATGGTTGCAGTAAGGGCCCGGAACGCGGGTGGTTGATAGGAAAGGGTGCTCTTGCATCTGGCACCAGTGAGGGCAGTCAGTCTATTCCAGGGAAAAGGGCCGTGTGTGTTGAGGGGCTGTGGCTGGATGCCGTGCCGAAACGGGTAGTTTTTTTCAGAGGGTGGCTGATGTAGGTGGCCGTGCGGGTGGCGTGTCCAAAGCAGAGCGTTGGTCCCGTAAAGGGGCGGCGTGGTGGGTGGGAGTGGGGATCTGGCCAGGAAAAGGGCGTTTTATTCGGGAAGGGCCGGTTGGCGGGGGCCCTGGGAATCCCATGCGGTGTCCAAATGCAAAGCGTGGTCCCAGCGAGTGCACCAGGCAGGGTGTAAGAGTGGCTCCTGCAATCGGCGGCAGAGATGGGAAGGTCAGTTTACTTCCAGGGAAAAGGGCCGTGTTTGTGTTGGGGGCCTGTGGCTGGGAGTGGCCGGCTGGCTCCTGAAAAACCCGTACCAGGATGGTTCCCAGATGAAATGCCAGGAATGGCCCTGTTCAGAGTCGGGCATGTCAGTAGGCAGTGGCCTGATCTGCACCAGATCCGGCGTGCTTTAGGGAAAAGGCGTGTTTGGTGAGGGGCTGGGCCGAAATGCCGTGCGCTGAAACCAGATCCAGGGAGGCCATGAATGTGGCCAGTGTGGGGGGGCTTAGAGAAGTGGGTCTTGAATGCCGGAAGTGGGCGTTGTTGGGAAAAGGGCCGGTCTGTGTGGGATGTCGGGAGTGGCTTGCCGAAAGCCACGATCCAGGATGGCGAGATTGCGTGGCACAGTCCAGTCGGGCTGGCCGATGAGGCAGTGGCTCCTGAAATCGCAGGCCAGATGGGCAGTCGTGTGCCCAGGGAAAGCGGTGGTTTGGTTGAGGCTGGCCGTGCCGGCTGGGGGCTTGAATGCCAAAAGGGTGGTTCCCAGGCAGGATGGCAGGCGCTGCCTATGAAAGGAGTTGCTTGAATGCGCCAGAGCGGGGGCGGATTTATATGCAGGGAAGGGCCGTGTTTGGTTGGGGGCCGTGGCTGGGAGAGGCCTGTTTTTCCCCGAACGGGTGGTCAGTGAAGGTGGCAAAACCGTCGCGGATGTTAGAGAAGTGGCCCGGCAATCGCCAGCTGAAGAGGCGTGTCCTTCGGAAAGGCCGTGGTGGTTCGTACTGGGAAGGCCGCTGGTCTGAAATGCAGTGCGGTGTCTACCCGATGAAGTGGCCGTGAGTGGCGGTGGACGTCAATGTGAGATCTCCACCAGAGAAGGGCGGTCGTTTATGGGAAAAGGCGGTTTGTTTGGGGCCTGGGAGTGGCCGCTGGCTCTGAAAACCCGTCGAGGATGGTTCCCAGTGAAATGGCACATGCAGCGGGTGTGATGACAAGTGGCTGCAACTCGCATATGAGAGGCCCAGGGATCAGCGCTTAAAAGTGTGAGCCAGAAGGGCGTTTAGGCGTTTGTGGGCTGCTGAGCGTGTCGAATAATCGGTTCCTGAAACATAGCAGGTAGTTTTTCCAGGGAAAAGGGCCGTGGTTTTGTTCGGGGGCCTGTGGCTGGAGTGGCCGGCTGGCTCCTGAAAATCACGATACGCAGGATGGTTCCCAGATGAAAGGTGCACCAGTGCCAGTCGGGCTGGTTGATAGAGCAAGTGGCTCCTGCAATCTGCCAGCCAATGACGGGCAGGTCAGTTTATTCCAGGGAAAAGGGCCGGTTTTTGGGGCCTGTGGCTGGGAGTGGCCGGCTGGCTCCTGAAAATCCACGATACGCAGGATGGTTCCCAGATGAAAGGTGCACCAGTGCCGAGTCGGGCTGGTTGATAGAGGGAAGTGGCTCCTGCAATCTGCCAGCCAGAAGGGGGTAGTTTTTTTCCAGGGAAAAGGGCGTGGTTTGTTCGGGGCCTGTGCTGGAGTGGCGGCTGGCTCCTGAAATCCACGATACCAGGATGGTTCCCAGATGAAAGTGGCACCGTGCGAGTCGGGCTGGATGATAGAGGCAAGTGGCTCTGCAATCTGCCAGCCAGAGGGCAGGTCAGTTTACTTCCAGGAAAAGGGCCGTAGTTTGTGTTCGGGCCTGTGGCTGGGAGTGGCCGGCTGGCTCTGAAAATCCACAACGCAGGATGGTTCCCAGATGAAAGGTGGCACCGTGCGAGTCGGGCTGGTTGATAGAGGCAAGTGGCTCTGCAATCTGCCACAGAGACGGGAGGTCAGTTTTATTCCAGGGAAAAGGGCCGTATTTGTGTTGGGGCCTGTGGCTGGGAGTGGCCGCTGGCTCCTGAAAATCCACGATACCAGGATGGTTCCCAGATGAAAGGTGGCACCAAGCCAGTCGGGCTGGTTGATAGAGGCAAGTGGCTCCTGCAATCTGCCAGCCAGAAGACGGGCAGGTCAGTTTTACTTCCAGGGAAAAGGGCCGTGGTTTGTGTTCGGGGCCTGTGGCTGGGAGTGGCCGGCTGGCTCCTGAAAATCCACGATACGCAGGATGGTTCCCAGATGAAAGGTGGCACCAGTGCCGAGTCGGGCTGGATTGATAGAGGAAGTGGCTCCTGCAATCTGCCAGCCAGATGACGGGCAGGTCAGTTTTACTTCCAGGGAAAAGGGCCGTAGTTTGTGTTCGGGGCCTGTGGCTGGGAGTGGCCGGCTGGCTCCTGAAAATCCACGATACGCAGGATGGTTCCCAGATGAAAGGTGGCACCAGTGCCGAGTCGGGCTGGTTGATAGAGGAAGTGGCTCCTGCAATCTGCCAGCCAGAAGCGGGGGTTAGTTTGTTTCCAGGGAAAAGGGCCGTGTTTGTGTTCGGGGCCTGTGGCTGGGAGTGGCCGGCTGGCTCCTGAAAATCCACGATACGCAGGATGGTTCCCAGATGAAAGTGGCACCAGTTGCAGTCGGGCTGGATGATAGAGGCAAGTGGCTCCTGCAATCTGCCAGCCAGATGACGGGCAGGTCAGTTTTATCCAGGGAAAAGGGCCGTGGTTTGTGTTCGGGGGCCTGTGGCTGGAGTGGCCGGCTGGCTCCTGAAAATCCACGAACGCAGGATGGTTCCCAGATGAAAGGTGGCACCGTGCGAGTCGGGCTGGATGATAGAGGCAAGTGGCTCCTGCAATCTGCCAGCCAGATGACGGGCAGGGGGGGGGGGGGGGGGGGGGGGGGGGGGGGGGGGGGGGGGGGGGGGGGGGGGGGGGGGGGGGGGGGGGGGGGGGGGGGGGGGGGGGGGGGGGGGGGGGGGGGGGGGGGGGGGGGGGGGGGGGGGGGGGGGGGGGGGGGGGGGGGGGGGGGGGGGGGGGGGGGGGGGGGGGGGGGGGGGGGGGGGGGGGGGAAAAAAAAAAAAAAAAAAAAAAAAAAAAAAAAAAAAAAAAAAAAAAAAAAAAAAAAAAAAAAAAAAAAAAAAAAAAAAAAAAAAAAAAAAAAAAAAAAAAAAAAAAAAAAAAAAAAAAAAGCAAGTGGCTCCTGCAATCTGCCAGCCAGATGACGGCAGGTCAGATTTACTTCCAGGGAAAAGGCCGTGTTTTGTTCGGGGCCTGTGGCTGGAGTGGCCGGCTGGCTCCTGAAAATCCACGATACGCAGGATGGTTCCAATGAAAGGTGCACCAGTGCCAGTCGGGCTGGATTGATAGAGGAAGTGGCTCCTGCAATCTGCCAGCCAGATGACGGGCAGGTCAGTTTTACTTCCAGGGAAAAGGCCGTAGTTTGTGTTTGGGGCCTGTGGCTGGGGTGCCGGCTGGCTCCTGAAAATCCACGATACGCAGGATGGTTCCCAGATGAAAGGTGGCACCAGTGCCAAGTCGGGCTGGTTGATAGAGGCAAGTGGCTCCTGCAATCTGCCAGCCAGATGACGGGCAGGTCAGATTTACTTCCAGGAAAAGGGCCGTGTTTGTGTTGGGGCCTTGGCTGGAGTGGGCCGCTGGCTCCTGAAAATCCACGATACGCAGGATGGTTCCAGATGAAAGGTGGCACCAGTGCCGAGTCGGGCTGGTTTGATAGAGCAAGTGGCTCCTGCAATCTGCCAGCCAGAACGGGGAGGTAGTTTTCTTCCAGGAAAAGGGCCGTGTTTGTTCGGGGGCCTGTGGCTGGGTGGCCGGCTGGCTCCTGAAAATCCACGATACGCAGGATGGTTCCCAGATGAAAGGTGGCACCAGTGCCGAGTCGGCTGGTTGATAGAGGCAAGTGGCTCCTGCAATCTGCCAGCCAGATGACGGGCAGGTCAGTTTACTTCCAGGGAAAAAACCGTAGTTTTTGTTCGGGGCCTGTGGCTGGGAGTGGCCGGCTGGCTCCTGAAAATCCACGATACGCAGGTGGTTCCCGATGAAAAGGGGGCACCCCTGCCGAGTGGGGTGGAGTGATAGAGGGGAAGTGGCTCCGCAATCTGCCGCCAGATGACGGGCAGGGCAGTTTATTCCCGGGAAAAAGGCCCCCAGTTTTTGTTCGGAGGGCCGAGGCGGGGGTGGCCCCGGGTGGCTCCGAAAATCCACGATACGCAGGATGGTTCCCCGATGAAAGGTGGCACCATCCAGTCGGGCGGATTGATAGAGCAAGTGGGTCCTTCAAACTGCCAAAAAGAAGCGGGCGGCAGTTTTTCCAGGGAAAAAGGGGGCCCTGGTTTTTGTTTGGGGGCCCGTGGCTGGGGGGCCGGGTGGCTCCGAAAAAACCCCGATACCAGGGTGGTTCCCCGTGAAAGGTGGCACCATGCCAATCGGGCTG
>NW_026994946.1:0-4968 GCF_028769735.1 Zonotrichia leucophrys gambelii
GGGGAAAACCACTTTACCTATCAAATCACCCGCTCGCACTGGGGCCCCTTCACTGGAACATCCGCGTTGTGGATTTTCAGGAGCAGGGCCATCCCGACACAGTCCCAAACAAATACTACGGCCTTTCCTAGAATTAAAACAGACTGTCATCTCTGGTGCAGATTCGGAGCCACTTGGAATCAAACCAACCGACTGGCATGCTGCCTTTTCATTGGAACCTCCTGCGTATCGGGATTTCAGGAGCAGCCGCCACTCCAGCCACGGCCCCAACAAACAGCCTTTTCCTGGAATAAAACTGCCTCCCTCTCGGCGGCAGTTGCAGGAACACTTGCTCTTAACAGCCCAAGGCACGGTGCCACCTTAGGGACCATCCGCGATGGGATTTAGGGCCCCGGCACTCCCAGCCACGCCCCAAAAAACACGCCTTTTCCTGGAAAATACCGCCCTCTGCTGGAATTGAGAGCCATTCCCAAACAACGCCATGGCACTGGTCCACTTTCAGGGACCATCCGGTAGTGTTTCAGGCACCGGCCACTCCCGCCACGCCCAAAAAACACGGCCTTTTCCCGGAAAAACTACCGCCCCTCTGGTGCAATTGCAGAGCACTCCTCTATCAACCAGCCCACTTGCACTGTGCCTTTTCTGGACCATCTCAGGGGGATTTCAGGCCAGCGGCCATCCACAAGGCCCAACAAACACGGCCCTTTTTCCTGAAAAAAAACGCCCCTTGCTGGCAGATGCAGGAGCCACTTCCCCCATCAACCACCACTGGCACTGTGCCATTTCATCTGGGACCTCCTGCGTACGTGGATTTTCAGGAAGCGGCACTCCACAAGCCCCGAACAAAACACGGCCCTTTTCCGGAAAAACTCCCCCCTCGGCTGCGTGCAGACCACTTGCTTCAAACACCGCCACTGGGCCACCTTCATCTGGGAACCATCCTGCGTATGTGATTTTCAGAGCAGCGGCCCTCCACACGGCCCAAAAAACAGCCCTTTTCCTAAAAAACACCTCCCTCTGGGTGGCAGATGCAGAGCCACTATCTATCAACCAGCCGACTTGCACTGTGCCATTTTCATCTGGGAACCATCCTGCTATCGTGGATTTCAGGAGCCAGCCGGCCACTCCCAGCACAGGCCCCAAAAAAACTACGGCCCTTTTCCCTGGAAGGAAACTGACCTGCCCATCTCTGCTGGCAGATTGCAGGACCACTTGGCTCATCAAACCAGCCAACTTGGCACTGGTGCCACCTTTCATCTGGAACCATCCTGCGTATCGTGGATTTTCAGGAGCCACCGGCCACTCCAGCCACAGCCCCAACACAAACCACGGCCCTTTCCCTGGCAAACAAAATTCACCCGCCCCGCTTCTGGCTGGCAGATGCAGGACCACTCCCCTATCAAACCACCCGACTTGGCACTGTGCCACCTTTCATCTGGGACCATCCTGCTTATGTGGATTTTCAGAGCCACCGCCACTCCCGCCACAGGCCCCCGAACACAAAACACGCCCTTTTCCCTGGCAAACAAAACAACCCACCCCGCTTCTGGCTGGCAATTGCAGGAGCCACTTGACTCTATCAAATCAGCCCGACTCGACACTGGTGCCAACTTTCATCTGGGGACCATCCTGCGTATGGTGGATTTTCAGGAGCCAGCCGGCCACTCCCAGACACAGTCCCCAAACAAAACTACGGCCCTTTCCCTGAATTAAAACGACCTGTCCCTTCTGGTGCAGATTGCAGGGCCACTTGACTATCAAACCAACCGACTTGGCACTGCTGCCATTTTCATCTGGACCATCCTGCGTATCGGATTTTCAGGAGCCGCCCCCCCAGCCCGCCCCGAACAAACCCGCCCTTCCCGAAGAAAACTGACCGCCCTCTCTGCTGGGAATTGCAGACCACTGCCTCACAATCCACCCATGGCACTGGTGCCACTTTCTGGGAAACCCTCCCTATGTGGATTTAGGGCCAGCCGGCACTCCCACCCAGCCCCAAAAACACGCCTTTTCCTGGAAAAAACTTTTTTTTTTTTTTTTTTTTTTTTTTTTTTTTTTTTTTTTTTTTTTTTTTTTTTTTTTTTTTTTTTTTTTTTTTTTTTTTTTTTTTTTTTTTTTTTTTTTTTTGCAGATTGCAGGAGCCACTTGACTCTATCAAATCACCCGACTCACACTGGTGCCACCTTTCATCTGGGAACCATCCTGCGTAACGTGGATTTTCAGGAGCCAGCCGGCCACTCCCAACACAGTCCACAAACAAATACACGGCCCTTTTTCCCTTAAATTAAAACAGACCGTCCCCCTTCTGGTGGCAGATTTCAGGAGCCACTTGGACTATCAAACCAACCTGACTTGGCACTGCTGCCATTTTCATCTGGGAACCATCCTGCGTATCGGGATTTTCAGGAGCCACCGCCACTCCCAGCCACAGGCCCCCAAACAAACTACGGCCCTTTTCCCTGGAATTAAAACTGCCTGCCCACTTCTGGCTGGGAGATTGCAGGAACCACTTGCCTCCTTCAAACCAGCCCAAATTGGCACGGTGCCAACCTTTCATCTGGGGAAACCCTCCTGCCATGTGGATTTTCAGGGGCCAGCCGCCACTCCCAGCCACAGGCCCCCGAACAAAAAACCACGGCCCTTTTCCCTGAAAAAATCACCCGCCCGCTCTGGGTGGCAGATTGCAGGAGCCACTTCCCTATCAAACCACCCAACGGCCAGGTGCCACCTTTTTGGGGCCAACCTGCGTAAACTGATTTTCAGGGGCCAACCGCCCCTCCCACCCCACCCCCCAAAAAAAACACGGCCCTTTTTCCCGAAAAAACCACCGCCCCTCTGGCTTGGGAATTGCAGGAGCCACTTTCATCAAACCCCCGACTTGGCACTGTCCACCCTTTCTGGGAACCATCGCTATTTTATTTTCAGGAGCCAGCCGGGCCCCCCCACCAAGGCCCCCCAAAACAAAACGGCCCTTTTTCCCCCGGAAAAAAATACCCGCCCCTTCGGGGGCGATTGCAGGACCACTTCCCCTTTCAAACCAGCCCAAAGGCACTGGTGCCACCTTTCTCTGGGAACCCGGGCCCCTCCCAGCCCCAGGCCCCAACAAAACCGGCCTTTTCCCCGGAAAAAAATACCCCCCCCTTTGGCTGGAGATTGCAGGACCCTTGCCCCCAAAAAAGCCCATTTGGCATTTGGGGCCCCCTTTCTGGGACCATCCGCATTGTGGACTTTCGGGGCAAACGGGCACTCCCGCCAAAGTCCCCCAAAATAAACTCGGTCCCTTTTTTGGAAGGAAAACTGACCTGCCCTCATCTGGTGGCATTGCGAGATTGGTCATCACCCCCCGACTTGGCATGGTGCCCTTTCATTGGGAAAAACCCTCCCGTTTTGTGGGGTTTTAGGAGAGCGGCCACCCAGCCCCGGCCCCCAACCAAACCCGGGCCCCTTTTTCCCCGGCAAAAAAATACCCCCCCTTTGGTGGCGATTGCAGGAGCCCCTTCCCTATCAAAAAAGCCCCACTGGCATGGTGCCACCTTTTCTGGGAACCTTTCCCGCGTATGGGGGATTTTCAGGAGCCAGCCCCCCACTCCGCCCCAAAGGCCCCCCAAAAAAACCGGCCTTTTCCCCGGGGGAAAAAAACAAACCGCCACTTCTGGCTGGCAGATTGCAGGAGCCCCTTGGGGCTATCAAAAACCCCCTGACTTGGCACTGTGCATTTTTTTCTGGGAAACCCTCCCGCGTATGTGGTTTTTTAGGGGCCAGCCGGCACTCCAGCACAGGCCCCCAAACAAAACAGGCCCTTTTTCCCCGGAAAAAAAACAACCCACCCCCCTTTTGGCTGGAGATTTCAGGACCCTTGGGACTACAACCAACCGATTCACTGCTGCCATTTTTCATTTTGGGAACCATCCTGCGTACTGATTTTCAGGACCACCCCCGGGCCCCTCCAGCCACAGGCCCCCAAGCACACATACGGCCCCTTTTTCCCCGGAATTTAAAAAAGCCTGCCCCTCTTCTGCTGGGAGATTGCAGGGAAACCCCTTTTCTCTCTCAAAAAAAACCCAATTGGCATGGTGCCCTTTTCTGGGAACCTTTTCCCGCGTATTGGTTTTTTTAGGAGCCCCCCCACCCCAGCCAGGCCCCCGAACAAAAACCCCCGGCCTTTTCCTTGGAAGTAAAACGACCTGCCCCTCATTGGCTGGCAGTTGAAGGAGCCCTTGCCTCTATCAATCCGTCCCCAAATTTGGGAGGTGCCCACCCTTTGGGGCTGGGAGCCATCCCGGTATTGTGGACTTTCAGGGGGCCCGCCGGGCACCCAGCCCAAGCCCCCAAAAAAAAATCTACGGGCCCTTTTCCCCGGAAGGAAAACTGCCTGCCCATCTCTGGTGGCAAATTTTCAGCAGCCCCTTGGGTAAATCAAACCCGCCGACTCGGCATGGTGCCAACCTTTATCTGGGAACCATCCTGCGTATTGATTTTCAGGGGCCAGCCGGCCCCTCCCCCCACAGGCCCGAAAACAAAAAACGGCCCCTTTTCCCCGAAAAAAATTACCCCCCCCTTCTGGTGGCAGATTGCAGACCCCTGTTTTCAAAACCCCCGACTTTGGGACTGTGCCATTTTTGGGAACCATCCTGGTATTGTGGATTTTAGGGCCAGCCCCCCCACTCCCAGCCACAGGCCCCCCAAAACAAAACCAGGCCCTTTTCCCTGGAAAAAAAATTCCCCCCCCTTCTGGCTGGGAGATTGCAGGGCCACTTCCCCCCTTTAAACCAGCCACTGGCCCTGGTGCCACCTTTTACTGGGGAAACCCTCCTGCGTATCGTGATTTTCAGGAGCCCGCCCCCCCACCCCCACCCGGGGGCCCGAACAAAAAAACCACGGCCCCTTTCCCGGAAAAAAACTAAAACCCCCCCCTTCGGCCCGGGAGATTTAGGACCCTTTTATCTATCAAAAACAGCCCGGGGAATT
>NW_026994947.1:0-4966 GCF_028769735.1 Zonotrichia leucophrys gambelii
GGGCTGGCTCCTGAAAATCCACGATAGCAGGTGGTTTCCCAATGCAAGGATTGGCACCAGTGCATTGGGCGTTGAAGTACCTGGCCTCCCAATACCACCAAAAGGGCAATCAGTTTATTTCCAGAAAGGCGTGGTTTGTGTGGCCTGTGATGGGATGGCCGGCTGGCTCCTGAAAATCCACGATCGCAGGTGGTTTCCCAGTGAAAGGTGACCAGTGCCAGTCGGGCTGGATTGAAGAGGGAAGTGGCTCCTGCAATCTGCCACCGAGATGGGCGTCAGTTTACTTCCAGGGAAAAGGGCCGTAGATTGTTTGGGACCTTGTCTGGAGTGGCCGGCGGCGCTGAAAATCCACGATACGCAGATGGTCCGATGAGGTGGCACCAGTGCCAAGTTGGGCTGGTTTGAAGAGCCAAGTGGTTCTGCAATCTCCAGCCAGAGACGGAGGTCAGTTTTACTTCCAGGAAAAGGCCGTAGTTTGTTTGGGGCCTGTGGTGGGAGTGGCCGGCTGGCTCCTGAAAATGCACAATTCCAGGATGGTTCCAGATGAAAGGTGGCACCGTGCAAGTCGGCTGGTTGATAGGGAATGGTCCTGCAATCTGCCAGCCAGAAGGGGGCGGGTGATTTTTTTGCCAGGGAAAGGCGTGGTTTGTGTTCGGGGGCCTGTGCTGATGCGGCTGGCTCCTGAAAATCCACATACGCAGGATGTTCCCAGATGAAAGGGCACAGTGCCTGCGGGCTGGATTGATAGAGAAGTGGCCCTGCAATCTGCCAGCCAGATACGGGGTCGTTTTATTCCAGGGAAAGGCGTATTATGTGTTGGGCCTAGGCTGATGCCGCTGGTTCCTGAAAATCCCCCCCCCTGGGTGGTTTGACCAAGTGGCGCATTTGCAGCCAGAAGGGCGATTTTTTTGGTAAGGAGTGTTTGTGGGCCTGTCTGATGCGGGGCTCCTAAATCAGACCAGATTCCAGTGAAAGGTGGACAGGCCATCGGGTTTGAATTCCAAAGGTGGCATTGATTGCGGGCAGGTCAGTTTTAGTTCCAAGAAAAAGGGCAGTAGATTCTTTTTGGGGACCTGTGGCTGGGAGTGGCCGGCTGGCCCTGAAAATCCACGATACGCAGGATGGCTCCCAGATGAAAGGTGGCACCAGTGCCAAGTCGGCTGTTTGGTAGAGGCAAGTGGCTCTGCAATCTGCCAGCTAGAAGCGGGGTGGGTAAGTTTTGTTTGCCAGGGAAAAGGGCCGTGGTTTGTGTTCGGGGCCTGTGGCTGGGAGTGCTGGCTGGCTCCTGAAAATCCACGATACGCAGGATGGTTCCAAGACCCAAGGGGCACCTGTGCCAAGTCGGGCTTGTTTGATAGAGTCAAGTGGCTCCTGCAATCTGCAAGCCAGAAGCGGGCGGGTGAGTTTTGTTTTCCATGGAAAAGGGCGTGGTTTGTGTTTGGGGGCCTGTGGCTGGAGTGGCCGGCTGGCTCCTGAAAATCCACGATACGCAGGATGGTTCCCAGATGAAATCTGGCACCAGTGCCAATTCGGGCTGGTTTGATAGTACACAGTGGCTCCTGCCATGTACCATCCAGAAGAGGGGCATCTCAGTTTTTTTTCCAGGGAAAGGGCCGTGTTTGTGTCCGGGGGCCTGTGGCTGGAGTGGCCGGCTGGCTCTGAAAATCCACGATACGCAGGATGGTTCCCAGATGAAAGGTGGCACCAGTGCCGAGTCGGGCTGGATTGATAAGGGACAGTGGCTCTGCAATCTGCAGCCAGATGATGGGCAGGTCAGTTTTACTTCCAGGGAAAAGGGCCGTAGTATTTGTTTGGTGACCTCTGTCTGGGAGTGGCCGGCTGGCTCCTGAAAATCCACGATACGCAGGATGGTTCCCAGATGAAAGGTGGCACCAGTGCCAAGTTGGGCTGGTTTGAGAGAGCCAAGTGGTTCCTGCAATCTGCCAGCCAGATGACGGGCAGGTCAGTTTTACTTCCAGGAAAAGGGCCGTAGTTTTTGTTTGGGGGCCTGTGGCTGGGAGTGGCCGGCTGGCTCCTGAAAATGCACAATACGCAGGAGTTCCCAGATGAAAGGTGCACCAGTGCAAGTCGGGCTGGTTTGTATGGGAAGTGGTCCTGCAATCTGCCAGCCAGAAGCGGGGCGGGTGAGTTTTGTTTGCCAGGGAAAAGGGCCGTGGTTTGTGTTCGGGGCCTGTGGCTGGGAGTGGCCGGCTGGCTCTGAAAATCCACGATACGCAGGATGTTTCCCAGATGAAAGTGGCACCAGTGCCGTTCGGCTGGATTGATAGAGGCAAGTGGCTCCTGCAATCTGCCAGCCAGATGACGGGCAGGTCAGTTTTACTTCCAGGAAAAGGCTGTAGTTGTGTTTGGGGGCCTATGGCTGGGATGGCGGCTGGTTCCTGAAAATCCAAGATACGCAGGATGGTTCCCAGATGAAAGGTGGCACCAGTGCCGAGTCGGGGTGGTTTGATAATACCAAGTGGCTCGGGCAATCTGCCAGCCAGATATGGGCAGGTCAGTTTTACTTCCAGGTAAAGGACCGTAGTATTTGTTTGGGGACTTGTGTCTGGGAGTGCCGCTGGCTCCTGAAAATCCACGATACGCAGGATGTTTCCAATGAAAGTGGCCCAGAGCGAGTCGGGGGGTTTGATATTACCAAGTGGCTCCTGCAATCTGCCAGCCAATGATGGGCGGTCAGTTTTAGTTCCAGAAAAAGGGCCGTAGATTCTTTTGGGGACCTGTGGCTGGGAGTGGCCGGCTGGCCCCTGAAAATCCACGATACGCAGGATGGCTCCCAGATGAAAGGTGGCACCAGTGCCAAGTCGGGCTGGTTTGGTAGAGGCAAGTGGCTCCTGCAATCTGCCAGCTAGAAGCGGGGTGGGTAAGTTTTGTTTGCCAGGGAAAAGGCCGTGGTTTGTGTTCGGGGGCCTGTGGCTGGGAGTGGCCGCCTGGCTCCTGAAAATCCACGATACGCAGGATGGTTCCAAGACCCAAGGGGCACCTGTTCCAAGTCGGGCTGGTTTGATAGAGTCAAGTGGCTCCTGCAATCTGCAAGCCAGAAGCGGGGCGGGTGAGTTTTGTTTTCCATGGAAAAGGGTCGTGGTTTGTGTTTGGGGGCCTGTGGCTGGGAGTGGCCGGCTGGCTCCTGAAAATCCACGATACGCAGGATGGTTCCCAGATGAAATGTGGCACCAGTGCCAAGTCGGGCTGGTTTGATAGTACACAGTGGCTCCTGCCATCTACCATCCAGAAGAGGGGCATCTCAGTTTTTTTTCCAGGGGAAAGGCCGTAGTTTGTGTTCGGGGGCCTGTGGCTGGGAGTGGCCGGCTGGCTCCTGAAAATCCACCATAGCCGGTAGATTCACTAGGATATGCAAGACATGAGAGCTCAAGAAGAGAGTACACAAGAAGACAGTCCTATCTCCTTTTTTCTGAAACACTGTAGCGATCAAATTGAACACAAATCCTCCTGGGCTAGTTCTTGCAAAAGCCTAGGAGTTCTTTTTGTGTTCATACATCTGGAATATTTAGCTTTGGATCACAGCAGAATGCAGATGACAAAACGAGGCCTTTAAGTCACATCCAGTATGAAGCAGTATGAAAGAAGAAAGCAGCTGAGAGTGCCAACCCTGCTAGGTAATCTCAGTATTCCTCTTGACATTAGCAGAAATTTGAAATGAGTCTCTGAAAATGACAAAGGAGGCAGAAGAAAAGGGAGCGATGACTCCTCTTGCATAGTGTTTCCTAACAGGGATCTTCAAAATGTAAAGATTGTATCATCCTTTCAACTGAAGGAAGGTATGAAAACAACAGGAAGGAAATGGCATCACATGCTAGAAAGACTCTGGGCAGTGTACTTCTAGACAGAAAGGCCACTGATGGAAAACCAACTAAACTGGCACCAATGCAGCAGCATTGTACTAAAGCCAGAAATGTCCAGCGCTTCACTCTCTGCCATTCCATTCAGATGCACACAGCAGCTCTGCAACAGTCCTACTGATCATCTCCTTGGCAAACTTGGAGTTGAGGGTCCGTGGTGAAGCAGAGTCCCCAGCAAGATGCAAAGGAGAGCTGCTTTCTTGCAACTTTGCCTTTATCAGTTCCATAGCTTTAAGCCATAACAAACACCATTCAACCAACCACCATACACCAGGCTTTGAACACACTTGTTGATCTACCTCTAATTCAGCTGCCTCACCTTCCCACGGTCCTTTTCTACTTAGCCAATGGGAAAGGGCCTCAGCCCAAGGCCTTCCTTTTGTAAGCTTCTAGCTAGATGCAGCAGCAAACCACTACTTTCTTCTGTGCCAAGACTTCAGGTAGACGATTTGCATCTGCCCTTCCAGTGAAACCTAACGGGGAGAGAAAAGCCTCTCACAGATGTTCAGTCATTCCATTAGCTACACAGGCCAAATCAAAAGAAAAGCACGCTATGGGTTTGTGTACTTGCTCCTACACAACACCTGCTGCCCTCTGACAATCAACTAGCAGAAAACCAGCAAAACTGAGACTTGAGGCAAACAACCCTTTGAAGGGAATAATGATGTCAGCAATTATGACAACACATTTCCAGGCTACCGAGATACTTGAAATGTCAGCAAAGGCTGGGACCAAAGGCTGAACTAATAGGGAAAGGGTAAAAGAATCCCAAGAAAAACATGACCGAAGGTTAAAACAATTCCAAGAAAAAACATAGGCAACTGACCTGTTGAAGCCTTCAGGAAATCAGCGGCCGCTGATTTACATAGGCCATTCAAGTTAATTGACCTGTGCACCTTCCACCCCTTTTTCACCTTTCGGCACCACAGGGTGAATTGTGAGCATGAAATCACAATTCCTTGGATTCTCTTCTTGACTTGACGAGAGAAATTCAGCAACTGAAGTACCTGTTACTGATGTGATACCCAGGAACACCGAGTTGACACATTTCATTTTGTTCAAACACAGCTAGCAAACCTAAGGGGACA
>NW_026994948.1:0-4965 GCF_028769735.1 Zonotrichia leucophrys gambelii
CTGGCAGATTTAGGAGCCACTTTCCCTACAAACCGCCCACCCCCTGGGACCTTTCATCTGGGAAACCCTCCCGGGACGTGGATTTTCAGGAGCCAGCCGGGCCCCTCCCAGCCCCAGGCCCCCCAAAAACAAACCGGCCCCCCTTTCCCCGGAAAAAACTACCCCCCCTGCGATGGACACTCCTAAACCCCAGACGGCCACTCATGGACACGTATTCGACACGCCCTCCCACACAGCCAACAACCCCTTCTGAATAAAACCTCTCTCTTCATTCAGACTTGCTCATCACCACCACTACCACCTTCTGAACCTCCGCTACGTATTTCGACCCACTCAGCAGCCCACACAAACCGCCCTTCTGAAAACCACCCCCCTTCGTCAATAGCACTCTAACCAGCACCACTGTGACTCTTGAACATCTGTAATTCGACCACCGCCACCCACCAAACACGGCTTTCGAAAAACTACCCGCTCTGGCTGCATGGCCACTTCATCACCACCATGCATTGCCACTTATCGAACCTCGTATGATTCAGCACGCCCTCACCACACCCAACAACGCCTTCCTAAACACGCCCTCTGGCATCACATTCAACAGACACTTGCCACTTCATCTGAACCACATCGGGATTAGACCGCCCTCACAGCCCAAACACGCCTTTCCCTGAAAACACCCTTTCATCAACCATTCACACAGCACAGTCCCTTTCACTGACCACCGATCGATTCAACCCACTCCCACCCAAAGCCCCCCTCCCAGCCACAGGCCCCGAACACAAACACGGCCCTTTTCCTGGCAAAAAACTACCCCCCCGCTTCTGGCTGAGATTGCAGGAGCCTTCCTCTATCAAACCAGCCGACTCGCACTGTGCCACTTTCATCTGGGAACCATCCTGCGTATGTGGATTTTCAGGAGCCAGCGGCCACTCCACCACAGGCCCCAACACAAACACGGCCTTTCCCTGGAAGAAAACTACCTGCCTCTTCTGGCTGGCAGATTGCAGGAGCCACTTGCCTATCAAACCAGCCCGACTCGGCCTGGTGCCACCTTTCATCTGGAACCATCCTGCGTTGTGGATTTCAGGAGCCAGCCGGCCACTCCCAGCCACAGCCCCGAACACAAACCACGGCCTTTTCCCTGGCAACAAAACTCACCCGCCCGCTTCTGGCTGGCAGATTGCAGAGCCACTTCCTCTATCAACCAGCCGACTCGGCACTGTGCCACCTTTCATCTGGGAACCATCCTGCGTATGTGGATTTTCAGGAGCCAGCGGCCACTCCCAGCCACAGGCCCCGAACACAAACCACGGCCCTTTTCCCTGGCAAAAAAACTCACCCGCCCCGCTTCTGGCTGGCAGATTGCAGGAGCCACTTCCCTATCAAACCAGCCCGACTGGCACTGGTGCCACCTTTCATCTGGGAACCATCCTGCGTATCGTGGATTTTCAGGAGCAGCCGGCCACTCCCAGCCACAGGCCCCCAACACAAACACGGCCCTTTTCCCTGGAAGAAAACTACCCCGCTTCTGGCTGGCAGATTGCAGGAGCCACTTGCCTCTATCAACCAGCCCGACTCGGCACTGTGCCACCTTTCATCTGGGAACCATCCTGCGTATCGTGGATTTTCAGGAGCCAGCCGGCCACTCCCAGCCACAGGCCCCCAACACAAACCACGGCCTTTTCCCTGGCAAAGAAAACTCACCCGCCCCGTCTCTGGCTGGCAGATTGCAGGAGCCACTTCCTCATATCAAACCAGCCCGACTCGGCACTGGTGCCACCTTTCATCTGGGAACCATCCTGCGTATCGTGGATTTTCAGGAGCCAGCCGGCCACTCCCAGCCACAGGCCCCCAAACAAAAACTACGCCCTTTTCCCTGGAAGTAAAACTGACCTGCCCGTCATCTGGCTGGCAGATTGCAGGAGCCACTTGCCTCTATCAAACCAGCCCGACTCGGCACTGGTGCCACCTTTCATCTGGGAACCATCCTGCGTATCGTGGATTTTCAGGAGCCAGCCGGCCACTCCCAGCCACAGGCCCCCGAACACAAACCACGGCCTTTTCCCTGGCAAAGAAAACTCACCCGCCCCGCTTCTGGCTGGCAGATTGCAGCAGCCACTACCCCATATCAAACCAGCCCGACTCGGCACTGGTGCCACCTTTCATCTGGGAACCATCCTGTGTATCGTGGATTTTCAGGAGCCAGCCGGCCACTCCCAGCCACAGGCCCCCGAACACAAACCACGGCCATTTTCCCTGGCAAACAAAACTTCACCCGCCCGCTTCTGGCTGGCAGATTGCAGGAGCCACTTCCCCATATCAAACCAGCCCGACTCGGCACTGGTGCCACCTTTCATCTGGGAACCATCCTGCGTATTGTGGATTTTCAGGAACCAGCCGGCCACTCCCAGCCAAAGGCCCCCGAACACAAACCACGGCCCTTTTCCCTGGCAAACAGAACTAACCCACCCCGCTTCTGGCTTGCAGATTGCAGGAGACACTTGACTCTATCAAACCAGCCCGACTCGACACTGGTGCCACCTTTCATCTGGGAACCATCCTGCGTATTGTGGATTTTCAGGAGCCAGCCGGCCACTCCCAGCCACAGGCCCCCAAACATACACTACGGCCTCTTTCCCTGGAATTAAAACTGACCTGCCCATCTTCTGGCTGGCAGATTGCAGGAACCACTTGGCTCTCTCAAACCAGCCCGACTCGGCACTGGTGCCACCTTTCATCTGGGAACCATCCTGCGTATCGTGGATTTTCAGGAGCCAGCCGGCCACTCCCAGCCACAGGCCCCCGAACACAAACGACGGCCCTTTTCCCTGGCAAACAAAACTCACCCGCCACGCTTCTGGCTGGCAGATTGCAGGAGCCACTTCCCCATATCAATCCAGCCCGACTCGGCACTGGTGCCACCTTTCATCTGGGAACCATCCTGCGTATCGTGGATTTTCAGGAGCCAGCCGGCCACTCCCAGCCACAGGCCCCCGAACACAAACCACGGCCCTTTTCCCTGGAAGTAAAACTACCCCCTTCTGGCTGGCAGATTGCAGGAGCCACTTCCCCATATCAAACCAGCCCGACTCGGCACTGGTGCCACATTTCATCTGGGAACCATCCTGCGTATCGTGGATTTTCAGGAACCAGCCGGCCACTCCCAGACACAGGTCCCCAAACAAATACTACGGCCATTTTCCCTGGAAGTAAAACTGACCTGCCCATCTTCTGGCTGGCAGATTGCAGGAGCCACTTGCCTCTATCAAGCCAGCCCGACTCGACGCTGGTGCCACCTTTCATCTGGGAACCATCCTGCGTATTGTGGATTTTCAGGAGCCCTCCGGACACTCCCAGCCACAGGCCCCCAAACACAAACTACGGCCCTTTTCCCTGGCAAAGAAAAGTCACCCACCCCGCTTCTGGCTGGCCGATTGCAGGAGACACTTTCCTCTATCAAACCAGCCCGACTCGGCACTGGTGCCACCTCTCATCTGGGAACCATCCTGCGTATCGTGGATTTTCAGGAGCCAGCCGGCCACTCCCAGCCACAGGCCCCCGAACACAAACCACGGCCCTTTTCCCTGGCAAACAAAACTCACCCGCCCTGCTTCTGGCTGGCAGATTGCAGGAGCCACTTCCCTCTATCAAGCCAGCCCGACTTGGCACTGGTGCCACCTTTCATCTGGGAACCATCCTGCGTATCGTGGATTTTCAGGAGCCAGCCGGCCACTCCCAGCCACAGGCCCCTGAACACAAACCACGGAACTTTTCCCTGGCAAACAAAACTCACACGCCCCGCTTCTGGCTGGCAGATTGCAGGAGCCACTTCCCCATATCAAACCAGCCCGACTCGGCACTGGTGCCACCTTTCATCTGGGAAACCCTTGCGATCGTGGGTTTTTTAGGGGGCCAGCCGGCCACTCCCGCCACAGGGCCCCCCAACACAAACCACGGCCCTTTTCCCTGGAAAAAAACAAACCCCCCCTTCTGCTGAGATTCAGGGGCCACTTCCCCAATCAACCAGCCCGACTCGGCCTGGGCCACATTTTATCTGGGAAAATCCTGCATTTGGGATTTTCAGGAACCACCCCCATCCCAGCACAGGCCCCCAAATAAATACGGGGCCTTTTCCCTGGAATTTTAAAAATGACCTGCCCCTCTTCTGGCTGGCAATTGCAGAGCCACTTGCCCCTTAACAAGCCACCCGCTCGACGCTGGGCCACCTTTTTATCTGGAAAACCCCTGCGTATTGTGGATTTTCAGGAGCCCTCCGACACTCCCGCCACAGCCCCCAAACACAAACCACGGCCCTTTTCCCGGCAAAGAAAATCACCCCCCGCTTTCCCGCGATTGCGGCCCCTTCCCCAAAAAAAAAACCCCATCGGGACTGGGCCACCTTTCATTGGAACCCTCCTGCGTAACGGGTTTTTAGGAGCCACCGGCCCCCTCCCAGCCCCAGGCCCCCCCAACACAAACCACGGGCCCTTTTTCCCCGGCAAACAAAACTCACCCGCCCCGCTTCTGGCTGGGAGATTGCAGGGGCCACTTCCCCTATCAACCGCCCGACTGGCATGGTGCCCCCTTTTATTGGGGAAACCCTCCGCGTATGTGGATTTTTAGGGGCCAGCCGGCCACTCCCAGCACAGGGCCCCCCCAACACAAACCCCGGCCCCTTTTCCCCGGCAAAAAAACTAAACCCCCCCCCTTCTGGCTGGAGTTTTCAGGAGCCACTTCCCCCTTTTCAACCCGCCCGATCGCACGGTGCCACCTTTCATTGGGAAACCCTTTTGCGTAAAGTGGATTTTTGGAGCCAGCCGCCACTCCAAACCCAGCCCCCGAAAACAAACCGGCCCTTTTTGGCAAAAAAAATCACCCGCCCCTTCGGCTGGCAGATTCAGGGGCACTTTCCCCTTACAAAAAAAGCCCGCTTGGCACTGGTGCCACCTTTTATCGGGAACCTCCTGC
>NW_026994949.1:0-4962 GCF_028769735.1 Zonotrichia leucophrys gambelii
CAACCCCGGGCCCCCACAAACCCCAAAAACAAACTACGGCACTTTGCCCTGGAAGTAAAACTGACCTGCCCCTCATCTGGCTGGCAGATTGAGGAGCCCCTTCCCCCTATCAAACCACCCGCTTGGCACTGGTGCCACCTTTCATCTGGGAACCATCTGCGTTCGTGGATTTTCAGGGGCCAGCCCGGGCCCCCGCCACAGGCCCCGAACACAAACCAAAGGCCCTTTTCCCTTTGGGAAAGAAAAACTCACCCGCCCTGCTTCTGGCTGGCAAAATTTCAGGAGACATTTCCCTCTATCAACCCGCCGACTTGGCACTGGTGCCACCTTTCATTGGGAACCATCCCGCGTATGTGGAATTTTCAGGAGCCAGCGGCCACTCCAGCCACAGGGCCCCCCAACACAAACCACGCCCTTTCCCTGGAAGAAAACTACCCCCCCCGCTTTTGGCTGGCAGATTGCAGGAGCCACTTCCCCTATCAAACCAGCCGACTCGGCACTGGTGCCAAACCCTTTTATCTGGGAACCATCCTGCGTATCGTGGATTTTCAGGAGCCAGCCGGCCACTCCAGCCACAGGCCCCCAAACACAAACACGGCCCTTTTCCTGGAAGAAAACGACATGCCTGCTCTTTTGGGTGGCAGATTGCAGGACCACTTGCCCCTATCAACCAGCCCGAACTTTGGCATGGTGCCACCTTTCATGGGGAACCATCCTGGTATCGTGGATTTTCAGGAGCCAGCGGCACTCCAAACCACAGGCCCCAAACAAAACCACGGCCCTTTCCGGAATAAAAATCACCGCCCACTTTTGGCTGGCAGATTGCAGGAACCACTTCCTCTATCCAGCCCACTGGCCCCTGGTGCCACCTTTCATCGGGAACCATGCCCGCGTATCGTGGATTTTAGGAGCCAGCCGGCCACTCCCCGCCACGGCCCCGAAAACAAACCACGGCCATTTTCCCTGGAACAAAACTACCCCCCCGTTCTGGGTGGCGATTGCAGGAGCCACTTCCCTCTTTTCAAACCAGCCGACTCGGCACTGGTGCCCCCTTTCATCTGGGAAACCATCCTGGTATCGTGGATTTTCAGGAGCCCGCCCGGCCCCCTCCAGCCCCCAGGCCCCCAACAAAAACCACGCCCTTTCCCGGAAAAAAAACTACCGCCCGATTTGGCTGGAAAATTGCAGGAGCCACTTCCCTATAAACCAGCCCGACTGGCATGGTTTCCACCTTCATTCTGGGAACCTTCTGGCTATCGGGGGATTTTCAGGAGCCAGCGGCCACTCCCAGCCACAGGCCCCCCAACAAAAAAACGGCCCTTTTTCCCTGGTAAACAAACTACCCCCCTGATTCTGGCTGGCAGATTGCAGGACACTTCCCTCTATAAATCCAGCCCGACTCGGCACTGGTGCCACCTTTCATCTGGAAACCTCCTGCGTATGGGGGATTTTTTAGGAGCCAGCCGGCCACTCCCCGCCACAGCCCCCGAACACAAACCACGGCCCTTTTCCCTGGCAAAAAAAACTCCCCCCCGCTTCTGGCTGGCAGATTGCGGAGCCCCTTCCCGTATCAAACCAGCCGACTCGGGACTGGTGCACCTTTCATCTGGGAACCATCCTGCGTATCGTGGATTTTCAGGAGCCCGCCGCCCCTCCCGGCCCCAGGTCCCCAAAAAAATACTACGGCCCCTTTTTCCTGGAATTAAAACAACCTGCCCATCTTCTGGCTGGCAGATTGCAGGAGCCACTTGGTACTATCAAACCAGCCCCACTTGCCACTGCTGCCACTTTTCATTGGGAACCATCTGCGTATGGTGGATTTTCAAGAGCCCGCCGGCGCTCCCGCCACAGGGCCCAAAACAAAACTCGGCCCTTTTCCCCGGAATTAAAAAAGACCGCCCCTTTTTTGGTGGCAGATTTCAGGAGCCCTTTCTATCAAACCAGCCCCACTTGCATGTTTCCATTTTTATCTGGGAACCATCCCGGTTCGTGGGGTTTTCAAGAGCCAGCGGCCCTCCCCCACAGGCCCCCCAAACAAAACGGCCCCCCCCCTGGAAACAAAAACCCTGCCCCCTTGGGTGGCAATTGCAGGAACCCCTTGGCCCCTTCAAAAACCAGCCCAAATTGGCATGGTGCCCCTTTCATTGGGAAACCCCCTGGTATCGTGGATTTTAGGAGCCAGCCGCCCTCCCATCAGGGCCCCCGGAACAAAACCACGGGGCCCTTTTCCCCGGAAAAAAATACCCCCCGCTTTTGGGGGCAGATTGCGGAAACCATTCCTCTTCAAACCACGTTGGCATGGTGCCACCCTTTATTGGGAACCCTCCTGGTTGGGGGATTTTTAAGGCCCGGGGCCCCCCCGGGAACAGGCCCCAAAACCCCCCCACGGCCCTTTTCCCTGAAGAAAAATACCCGCCCGTTCTGGCTGGCAGATTTTGGGGGCCCCTTCCCCTATAAACCCGCCCCACTTGGCACTGGTGCCACCTTTTACTGGGAACCATCCTGCGTATCGTGGATTTTCAGGAGCCCGCCGGGCCCCTCCGCCACGGCCCCCAAAAAAAACAGGCCCTTTTCCCTGGAAATAAAAAATACCCCCCATCGGTGGAATTGCGGGGCCCCTTCCTCTATCAATCCGCCCGACTCGGGCATGGGGGCCACCCTTTTTGGGAAAAATCCGCGGTATGTGGATTTTTAGGAGCCAGCCGGCCCCTCCCCGCACAGGCCCCCAAACAAAAAACTCGGCCCCTTTCCCGGAATAAAACACCCCCATTTTGGCTGGAGATTGCAGGGCCCCTTCCCCATATCAAAACCCGCCCGACTTGGACGGTGCCCCCTTTTTCTGGGAAACCCTCCCGGTATCGTGGATTTTAAGGGGGCCCGCCGGCCATCCCCCCCACAGGCCCCCAAACACAAACCCGGCCCTTTTTTTCCCGGAAAAAAAAACTACCGCCCGTTTGGCTGGCAGATTTCAGGGGCCACTTCCCTATCAACCGCCCAAAATCGGGCCCGGTGCAAAACCCTTTATCGGGAACATCCCGGTATGTGGATTTTCAGGAGCCGCCGGGCCACCCCAGCCCCAAACCCCAAAAAAACACGGCCCCCTTTTTCCTGGAAGTAAAATGACCTGCCCGTAATGGCTGGAGATTGCAGGAGCCACTTGGGTCTTTAACCAGCCCTTGGCACTGGTGCCCCCTTTTATCTGGGGCCATTGCGTTCGTGGATTTTTAGGGCCAGCCGGGCCACCCCCAAAACCCGGCCCCCGAACACAAAACCCCGGCCTTTTCCCTGGCAAAAAACCCCCGCCCCCCCCCTTTTGGCTGGGGAGATTTCAGGAGCCCCTTCCCTCTATCAAAACCCGCCGCTTGGCACTGGGGCCCCCTTTCATGGGAACCCCCTGGTATGTGGATTTTTTAGGGCCAGCCGGCCACTCACCACAGCCCCAAAAAACGCCTTTCCTGGAAGAAAATACCCCCCCCCCTTGGCTGGCGATTGCAGGAGCCCCTTCCCCTTTTCAAACCAGCCCGATTGGCATGGTGCCCCCTTTTATCGGGAACATCCTGCGTATCGTGGATTTTCGGAGCCAGCGGCCCCTCCCCCCCACAGGGCCCCCCCCCCACAAAACACGGCCCTTTTCCCGGCAAAAAAAACTCACCCCCCCCGCTTCTGGCTGGAGATTGCGGAGCCCCCTTTCCCCCTATCAAACCAGCCACTCGGATGGTGCCCCTTTTTTGGGGGAACCCTCGGGGTTCGTGGATTTTAGGAGCCCGCCCGGCCCCTCCAGCCCAAGCCGAAAAAACACGGCCTTTTTTCCCGGAAGTAAAAATGACCTGCCCTCTCTGGGGGGCAATTGCAGGAAGCCCCTTCCCTCTATTTAAAACCCGCCCCACTTGCACTGGTGCCACCTTTCATCTGGGGAACATCCTGGTTGTGGATTTTCAGGAGCCAGCCGGCCATCCCAGCCCCAGGCCCCCGAAACCCAAAACCCCGGCCCTTTTCCCCGGAAAAAAAACTACCCCCCGCTTTGGCTGGCAAAATTTCAGGGGCATTCCCCCTTTTAACCCGCCGATTGGGATGTGCCCCCTTTTTTGGGAACCACCGCGTATTTGGGATTTTTTAGGAGCCAGCCGGCCTCCCAGCCACAGCCCCCCCCAAAAACCCCCCGGCCTTTTCCCCGGAAAAAAACTACCCCCCCCTCTGGCTGGCAATTTCAAAAGCCACTTGTATCAAAAAAGCCCACTGGAATGGTTTCAAAATTTTTATCTGGGAACCATCCGGTATCGTGGGTTTTCAGGGCCACCCGGGACTCCCGCCCCAGGCCCCCAAAAAAAAACACGGGCCCCTTTCCCGGGAATAAAAAAAGACCTGCCCTCTTTTGGGTGGCAGATTTCAGGACCCTTGCCTCATCAACCGCCCACTGGCACTGGTGCCACCTTTCATCGGGGCCATCCCGCGTATGTGATTTTCAGGGGCCGCGGCACCCCAGCCACAGGGCCCCAAAAAAAACCGGCCCTTTCCGGAATAAAAAAGACCCGCCCTTCTGGTGGCAGATTGCAGGACACTTCCTTTAAAACCCGGGCCCATTGGGACTGGGGCCACCTTTCAAACTGGGAAAACCCTCTGGTATCGTGATTTTTAGGGGCCCCCGGCCACTCCAGCCACGGCCCCAAAAAAAAAACCCCCCTTTTTCCCAAAAAAACTACCGCCCCTTTTGGTGCGATTGCGGAGCCCCTTGCCTCTATCAAAACCGCCGACTGGGATGTGCCCCCTTTTTTGGGGCCCCTCCGCTTTGTGGATTTTTGGGGCCCGCCACCCCCCCACAAGGCCCCAAAAAAACCCGGCCCTTTCCCTGGAAGAAAAATACCGCCCTCTTTGGCTGGCAAGCAGGGCCCTTTAAAATTTAAACCGCCCAAAATTGGACTGGGGCCACCTTTCATTGGGGAAACCCTCCGCGTACGTGGATTT
>NW_026994950.1:0-4961 GCF_028769735.1 Zonotrichia leucophrys gambelii
GCCTGAAAATCCATGATACGCAGGATGGTTCCCAGATGAAAGGTGGCAGCAGTGTCGAGTCGGGCTGGTTTGATAGAGGGAAGTGGCTCCTGCAATCTGCCAGTCAGAAGCGGGGTGGGTAAGTTTTGTTTGCCAGGGAAAAGGGCCGTGGTTTGTGTTCGGGGGCCTGTGGCTGGGCGTGGCCGTCTGGCTCCTGAAAATCCACGATACGCAGGATGGTTCCCAGATGAAAGGTGGCACCAGTGCCGAGTCGGGCTGGTTTGATATGGGGAAGTGGCTCCTGCAATCTGCCAGCCAGAAGCGGGGCGGGTGAGTTTTGTTTGCCAGGGAAAAGGGCCGTGGTTTGTGTTCTTGGGCCTGTGGCTGGGAGTGGCCGGCTGGCTCCTGAAAATCCACGATACGCAGGATGGTTCCCAGATGAAAGGTGGCACCAGTGCCGAGTCGGGCTGGATTGATAGAGGCAAGTGGCTCCTGCAATCTGCCAGCCAGATGACGGGCAGGTCAGTTTTACTTCCAGGGAAAAGGGCCGTGGTTTGTGTTCGGGGGCCTGTGGCTTGGAGTGGCCGGCTGGCTCCTGAAAATCCACGATACGCAGGATGGTTCCCAGATGAAAGGTGGCACCAGTGACGAGTCGGGCTGGTTTGATAGAGTCAAGTGGGTCCTGCAATCTGCCAGCCAGAAGCAGGGTGGGTGAGTTTTGTTTGCAAGGGAAAAGGGCCGTGGTTTGTGTTCGGGGCCTGTGGCTGGGAGTGGCCGGCTGGCTCCTGAAAATCCACGATACGCAGGATGGTTCCCAGATGAAAGGTGGCACCAGTGCCGAGTCGGGCTTGATTGATAGAGGGAAGTGGCTCCTGCAATCTGCCAGCCAGATGACGGGCAGGTCAGTTTTACATCCAGGGAAAAGGGCCGTAATTTGTGTTTGGGGGCCGGTGGCTGGGAGTGGCCTGCTGGCTCCTGAAAATCCACGATACGCAGGATGGTTCCCAGATGAAATATGGCACCAGTGCCAAGTTGGACAGGTTTGATACTACCAAGTGGCTGCTGCAATGTGCCAGGCAGATGATGGGCAGGTTAGTTTTACTTCCAGGGAAAAGGGCCGTAGATTATTTTTGGGGACTTGTGGCTGGGAGTTGCCGGCTGGCCCCTGAAAATCCACGATACGCAGGATGGTTCCCAGATGAAAGGTGGCACCAGTGCCGAGTCGGGCTGGTTTGATAGAGGCAAGTGGCTCCTGCAATCTGCCAGCCAGAAGCGGGGTGGGTAAGTTTGTTTGCCAGGGAAAAGGGCCGTAGTTTGTGTTCGGGGGCCTGTGGCTGGGAGTGGCCGGCTGGCTCCTGAAAATCCACGATACGCAGGATGGTTCCCAGATGAAAGGTGGCACCAGTGCCAAGTTGGGCTGGTTTAATAGAGGCAAGTGGCTCCTGCAATCTGCCAGCCAGAAGCAGGGCGGGTGAGTTTTGTTTGCCAGGGAAAAGGGCCGTGGATTGTGTTCGGGGGCCTGTGGCTGGGAGTGGCCGGCTGGCTCCTGAAAATCCACCATAAGCAGGATGGTTCCCAGATGAAAGGTGGCACCAGTGCCGAGTCGGGCTGGATTGATAGAGGCAAGTGGCTCCTGCAATCTGCCAGCCAGATGACGGGCAGGTCAGTTTTACTTCCACGGAATAGGGCCGTAGTTTGTGTTCGGGGGCCTGTGGCTGGGAGTGGCCGGCTGGCTCCTGAAAATCCACGATACGCAGGATGGTTCCCAGATGAAAGGTGGCACCAGTGCCGAGTCGGGCTGGTTTGATATGGGGAAGTGGCTCCTGCAATCTGCCAGCCCAAAGCGGGGCGGGTGAGTTTTCTTTGCCAGGGAAAAGGGCCGTGGTTTGTGTTCGGGGGCCTGTGGCTGGGAGTGTCCGGCTGGCTCCTGAAAATCCACGATACGCAGGATGGTTCCCAGATGAAAAGTGGCACCAGTGCTGAGTTTGGCTGGATTGATAGAGGCAAGTGCATCCTGCAATCTGCCAGCCAGATGACGGGCAGGTCATTGTTACTTCCAAGGAAAAGGGCCGTAGTTTTGTTTGGGGGCCTGTGGCTTTGAGTGGCCGGCTGGCTCCTGAAAATCCATGATACGCAGGATGGTTCCCAGATGAAAGGTGGCAGCAGTGTCGAGTCGGGCTGGTTTGATAGAGGGAAGTGGCTCCTGCAATCTGCCAGTCAGAAGCGGGGTGGGTAAGTTTTGTTTGCCAGGGAAAAGGGCCGTGGTTTGTGTTCGGGGGCCTGTGGCTGGGTGTGGCCGTCTGGCTCCTGAAAATCCACGATACGCAGGATGGTTCCCAGATGAAAGGTGGCACCAGTGCCAAGTCGGGCTGGTTTGATATGGGAAGTGGCTCCTGCAATCTGCCAGCCTGAAGCGGGGCGGTGAGTTTTCTTTGCCAGGGAAAAGGGCCGTGGTTTGTGTTCGGGGGCCTGTGGCTGGGAGTGGCCGGCTGGCTCCTGAAAATCCACGATACGCAGGATGGTTCCCAGATGAAAGGTGGCACCAGTACCGCGCCGGGCTGGTTTGATAGAGGGAAGTGGGTCCTGCAATCTGCCAGCCAGAAGCGGGGCAGGTGAGTTTTCTTTGCCAGGGAAAAGGGCCTTGGTTTGTGTTCGGGGGCCTGTGGCTGGGAGTGGCCGGCTGGCTCATGAAAATCCACGATACGCAGGATGGTTCCCAGATGAAAGGTGGCACCAGTGCCGAGTCGGGCTGGATTGATAGAGGCAAGTGGCTCCTGCAATCTCCCAGCCAGATGCGGGGCGGGTGAGTTTTTTTGCCAGGGAAAAGGGCCGTGGTTTGTGTTCGGGCGCCTGTGGCTGGGAGTGGCCGGCTGGCTCCTGAAAATCCACGATACGCAGGATGGTTCCCAGATGAAAGGTGGCACCAGTGCCAAGTTGGGCTGGTTTGAGAGAGCCAAGTGGTTCCTGCAATCTGCCAGCCAGATGACGGGCAGGTCAGTTTTACTTCCAGGGAAAAGGGCCGTGGTTTGTGTTCGGGGGCCTGTGGCTGGGAGTGGCCGGCTGGCTCCTGAAAATCCACGATACGCTGGATGGTTCCCAGATGAAAGGTGGCACCAGTGCCAAGTCGGGCTGGTTTGATAGAGGCAAGTGGCTCCTGCAATCTGCCAGCCAGATGACGGGCAGGTCAGTTTTACTTCCAGGGAAAAGGGCCGTGGTTTGTGTTTCGGGGCCTGTGGCTGGGAGTGGCCGGCTGGCTCCTGAAAATCCACGATACGCAGGATGGTTCCCAGATGAAAGGTGGCACCAGTGCCAAGTCGGGCTGGTTTGATAGAGCCAAGTGGCTCCTGCAATCTGCCAGCCAGATGATGGGCAGGCGTTTTACTTCCAGGGAAAAGGGCCGTAGTTTGTGTTGGGGCCTGTGGCTGGGAGTGGCCGGCTGGCTCCTGAAAATCCACGATACGCAGGATGGTTCCCAGATGAAAGGTGGCACCAGTGCCAAGTTGGCTGGTTTGATAGAGGCAAGTGGCTCCTGCAATCTGCCAGCCAGAACGGGGCGGTAGTTTTCTTTCCAGGAAAAGGGCCGTGTTTTGTGTTCGGGGCCTGTGGCTGGGAGTGGCCGGCTGGCTCCTGAAAATCCACGATACGCAGGATGGTTCCCAGATGAAAGGTGCACCAGTGCCGAGTCGGGCTGGTTTGATAGAGGCAAGTGGCTCCTGCAATCTGCCAGCCAGAAGACGGGCGAGGTAGTTTTTTTGCCAGGGAAAAGGGCCGTAGTTTTGTTTGGGGCCTGTGGCTGGGAGTGGCCGGCTGGCTCCTGAAAATCCACGATACGCAGGATGGTTCCCAGATGAAAGGTGGCACCAGTGCCGAGTCGGCTGGTTTGATAGAGGAAGTGGCTCCTGCAATCTGCCAGCCAGAAGCGGGGCGGGTAGTTTTTTTGCCAGGGAAAAGGGCCGTGGTTTGTGTTCGGGGGCCTGTGGCTGGGAGTGGCCGGCTGGCTCCTGAAAATCCACGATACGCAGGATGGTTCCCAGATGAAAGGTGGCACCATGCCAGTCGGCTGGTTTGATAGAGGCAAGTGGCTCCTGCAATCTGCCAGCCAGAAGACGGGGCGGTAGTTTTGTTTGCCAGGGAAAAGGGCCGTGGTTTGTGTTCGGGGGCCTGTGGCTGGGAGTGGCCGGCTGGCTCCTGAAAATCCACGATACGCAGGATGGTTCCCAGATGAAAGGTGGCACCAGTGCCAGTCGGGCTGGTTTGATAGAGGCAAGTGGCTCCTGCAATCTGCCAGCCAGATGAGGGCGGTCAGTTTTATTCCAGGGAAAAGGGCCGTGGTTTGTGTTCGGGGGCCTGTGGCTGGGAGTGGCCGGCTGGCTCCTGAAAATCCACGATACGCAGGATGGTTCCCAGATGAAAGGTGGCACCAGTGCCAGTCGGGCTGTTTGATATGAGGCAAGTGGCTCCTGCAATCTGCCAGCCAGATGAGGGCAGGTCAGTTTTACTTCCAGGGAAAAGGGCCGTGTTTGTGTTCGGGGGCCTGTGGCTGGAGTGGCCGGCTGGCTCCTGAAAATCCACGATACGCAGGATGGTTCCCAGATGAAAGGTGGCACCAGTGCCAAGTGGGCTGGTTTGAGAGAGCAAGTGTCCTGCAATCTGCCAGCCAGATGCGGGCGAGGTCAGTTTTACTTCCAGGGAAAAGGGCCGTAGTTTGTGTTTGGGGGCCTGTGGCTGGGAGTGGCCGGCTGGCTCCTGAAAATCCACGATACGCAGGATGGTTCCCAGATGAAAGGTGGCACCAGTGCCGAGTCGGCTGGTTTGATAGAGGAAGTGCTCCTGCAATCTGCCAGCCAGAAGCGGGGTGTATTTTGTTTGCCAGGGAAAAGGGCCGTAGTTTTGTTCGGGGCCTGTGGCTGGAGTGGCCGGCTGGCTCCTGAAAATCCACGATACCAGGATGGTTCCCAGATGAAAGGTGGCACCAGTGCCAA
>NW_026994951.1:0-4950 GCF_028769735.1 Zonotrichia leucophrys gambelii
AATTGCATTTCCAGCCCAAAGCCCGTGAGGAGTGGGGCGTGCAGAGCTGTGCCAGACCCAGGCCAGCAGCTGCGCCGCCAGAGGGTTTTGGTTCCTGCCCAGGGCAGCTGGTGCATCTCTGCCGTGAGTGCCTCCCCTTCCAGGTGCCCATGGACAGCAGGTGCAGGTTCTGCAAGGGGCATGGAACAGGGTGGGGATGTCTGCTGGCAACAGAGTGCAGCGGAGAGCAAACAGTCCAGGATGGTCCTGGAGTGTGTGACAGAGAACTCCTGACACAGCTGGTGACTGAGCCAGTGAGGAAGGCACTGCTGGGCCTGCTGTTTGTGAGGAGAGAAGGGCTGCTGGGTGACAGGAGGGCTGGAGGCGGCCTTGGGCTCAGTGATCACAAAATGCTTGTGTTTGATTCCCAGAGAAGGAACGAGAGATGTTGGGGAAGTGTGGACCTGCAGCACATTGTGAATTTGTTAAGCTTTACCGGGCAGCGCTTAGTTGTACCTTCCCTCACACCAGTGGTTGATGTGTGCAAGTGGATGTCTTAGCCTTGAGAATAAAGACAGTGGGCCTACTGAGGAGGTAGCTGCAATGCATTGAAGGAAAAGAAGAATTCTCCTCTTAACCATAGGAGAATTTGAGGAACGGGATGTTCACCACATGACCACCAGAGACCCTCAAGAGACCCCTACTCTAAATTTCAGTAATTTTGGGGAAGTGATTTAAACATGTCAAATACTTTGTGAGATGTTGGGAATTTAGCTGCTAGAGAATGGAAAATTACAAAGCTGTGGCTAATTCCAAGTCCGGCACCTGCAAGATAGCGTGTCCTTGGGACCTAGCTGTAGTAGGATAACAGTGAAAGAGACATGAGAAAAGAGAGATGTAACCCCTAAGGAATGATGAAGAGTTCATGGCATAGTTTAACCAATAGATTGCTTGGCTTACAGAATATTCATAAGCTTATTGCTCGCTGTATAAGTGTCTGATGCTCTCTTCAATAAACGGAACTTGCTTATCACTCATATTGAGTGTCCGAGTCTACCCTCACCGACAAATGACTCATCCCCGACAAAGGCCTCATTCTGCGACAGTGAGAATGTTTAGCCTGTGAGTTTGAGCAAAGTAATGAATAAAAGTAATGAAAGTAATGTCTTAGGTCCATGGATGCTAACACGTGGGTGTGCATGTTTCAGGGAAGTGATTCCTCACACACCCAGCACTGAAATAAAGTAATGCCTCTTTTCTCACACTGAGCTGGCAGTGTGGATCGTGCCCTGCTCGGTAACTTTCATTTTGGTAATTCCTATTGAAGCATAAAGAATGGTCGAACTGAAATCTTTTCCAGCTGTTTCCCTTTGGTTTACCTGTTTGAGGGTTGAAATTCTGTGCTGCAGGTGTCCTGGGTGTGTGCAGAGCAGTGCAGCCCCAGACACCCCTTGGCTTGCCCACAGGTTGTCATGCCTTGTTGCCAGGTGTGCCCAGCTGTGGCAGGAGAAGGAGCCCGCAGCGCAGTGGGCACCGTGCCCTGCCCAGCCGGGGCTCTCTGGCACAGAGCAGCAGCAGCGCCAGCACCGTTCAACCGCTCCTGCCTTGGCTTCCCCTGGCACACAGAAGCCTCTGGAAATCAGCACCGCCAGTGGCGTTCCCAGCTTGGAGCAGCTGCTGCTGGCGGGCAGATGCTGCCAGTTTGACTGCTGCCAAAGGGAAAGAAAGGCAGAGCAGAGGAAGAGATGTACATACACAGCAGCCCTGGGAACATCCAATAAACATGCAGATATACGGGGTGATTTGTTAGGAATTACTTCAGCTGCTATGCCAATAGTGCTTTCTCTCCTGGTTCTGTACAATGCTTTGGGCCATTTTCTTGGTCTGGTTTCCTTTGCTTGTGTCCCATCTGAGTGCTCAGCTGGGTACAGGCTGTAGGTGCTTGGGGCACTCTTGGAGTTCCTCCTGGATCCCCTGAACAACAGGGTTTGGCCCATGAGGGGAATTTGTGCTGCTTTGTTACAGAGAAGAACTTCCCAGGCCATTTTGTGTTTGCTGTAGAGAAGGTTGGTAATTGCTTTGCATAAATTCACAGACTAACATGCTTTGTGATGCTTTTCTTTGTCATACTTTGCTTTGTGATATCACGGCATGGTTGCCACATCGTCGCGGTGACATCAGAAGGTTGCCTTGGTGCACGGAAGGCCTCAGTGTCAGAGCAGCCCTAGGCCTTGCTCACATCAGGAGAACCCTCCTGGTTGGAGCATTGGTCAGTGGGTAGTTGCACTCTGACTGACCATTTGTTTTTCTAGTGTTGGAGAAGACTGGCACAGCACTGGGACAATGATCCACCATCTGGCCACGGCAGCTTTTGCTGCTTATGGTGTTTGTTTTTCTGCGTATTACGTTACACACTTTGCACGTAAGTAGAGTTTTCCCTTCTGCTTAGGTTAGGGTGTATCCTAAGCTGGCTTTTGTATGTCTTCCTGCTGGTGACTGAGTTTCTGATGTTGAAAGAGAAAGAGCATTAGGATGCCAGTGGTTTGGTAAAGTTCCTGTCAAGAGGTTCAGCTAAAAAGGGGGTGTCTGTAGCCACAGGGGCAGCATTTGCAGGGGAACCTGCAGGGCTTCCGTTCCCTCCATGGGAGAGTCTGTGGCAGCAGAGTCTGTCATTTCCTCAGTTTGCTGGGACAAGCAAGACACCTTTGAAAATGTAGACTGGCAGACCTTCTTGGAAGGCCTTCTGAAAACTCTGCAGTTGTTCCCAGAATTCAGAAAAAGCTTATTTCTTTTAAAATTTTGTCATGAAAAGATTTGACTGTCTAACTTGACCTTTTCAAAGGACCTAAAGGAGAGGATTTCAGAAGCTATTTCATGTCTTTGGTAGAACAGGAGCATTGAGTGTTAAAGAACAATTTGCATTTTCTTGGTCATGTTTGTATTCATTTACTGGCAAAACAGGCCAAATTGTAGGCACAAGCAAGAATATTGTCCTGATCTCTTGCTGACTGTGTGAATGAAATGTGTCTGCTGGAGGGATGTTGTGAAACAGGAAATCACCTCTTTTTGGGTTAACTTGTTCTGTGGGATTCAGCAGCCCAGGCAGTATTCTGACAGCATCTGGTTCATTTTCCCTTCCCACTACAGGACACCTGAAGCATGTATTCTGCAGTGCTGAAGATCCTGAGGTGAGTGATAAAGGAACATCTCATGTTCCTGGTGTTTAAGAATTATAGAGCAAGCTGAGAGCTTGGCCAGTAGCAATAGAGTGTAGAGGGCCAGCTAGGAAGGCTGAAAGAAAATCTATTTTCATGCCTGAAGAAAAATAACAAAGTCCGAAATGGATATTTTAAATTTCTATATCAGAGCTTTGAAGAATTACAAACTTAATTTTGAAGAGAGAACCTTGCTTGCTGAAGGCAGATAGGGTGGAATATTTACGTAGGAGCAATTTCCTGTACAGTTGAATTAGACCATTTTAATTTAGTCAGAGTCCCTTAGAATTCTATTCCTATCAAACTTTATGATATCTGCTTAGAAGATGTGGTTATAGAACAGGAAGGCCATCTTGCAATGCTGCCTGCAGTATCTGAAGTGCAATGGGCACCTTTGTGGCTGGGGAGCTGCGTGGGCCCAAAGGACGCAGGGCTGGCGGCCGTGAGCAGCTGAAGATGAGGCAGCGTGGGGCCAGGGGGCCAAGCAGGCCAAGGGCACGGTGGCTGTGCCAGCAGCAGTGGGGCAGCAGGAGCAGGGCAGTGAGCGTGGCCTGTGCTGGGCAGCGCTGCGGCCACAGCTGGAGTGCTGTGTGCAGCTGTGGGCCCTGGGAAGCAGAAAGTCATGGAGGGGCTGCAGCGTGTGCACAGAAGGACAGGGGAGCTGGGCAAGGGGTGCAGCACAAGGCCAGGGAGGAGGGGCTGAGGGAGCTTTAGCCTGGACAATGGGGGCTCATGAGGGACCTTCAGGCAGACTTCCATAGATCCCTGCCATAGATCCATAGAGCCAATGCTCAGCACAAGGGCTGTTTCCCTGCCAAACATCCCTTCACTGCATCCAAGTGCTTTAGACACTGGAGTGGGTAACACTTTCATATTTTGTTTGCTTGTTTGTTTGTTTGCTAGACGGAGAAGCCTTGTGTAATTTCTCCTTCTCCAGGGAGCAAGGGAGCTTTTTCTAAGTCTTTCCTGCCCTTTTCCAGCACTGGCAGAAAGACATAACTTTCAGGTTAACGGCTCCTGTGTCTTTTGGCAGCCCAGGGAATCAGTGTGTGTTGTGTTTGGGAATTGAGCAGGAAATCAATGCCCTGGCATTCCAGCTGTTGCTCAGAGATTAGAGGAGCTGGAGGGGCTGGGCTGCATTTCTGACTCCAGCCACTTCAGCCCCATCAGTGTGGTTGAGTCCAAGAGAACTTGCCCGTGCACAGATGCACAAAGAGTGCAGTTCCCAGTGCAATGCTCTGGGTCTGATTGCATTCCATAAGGACCCACACGCTCCAGACTCCCCAAGAGTGTGGGTTACTGAAGCAACAGGAGAGCAAGTTCAGGATGGCTGCTGATCGGGGCACTGCTACCGAGTGCTGATGTGTGTAGTGACAGAAAGGACAGTATTGATTCAGGGTGACCCCCCGTGGCGAAAAATGAGCTTTGACTCTATGATTTAGAAGGTTAAACAAATGCTTTCTTAGGCTATGCTATATTACACTTAGTACTATATTAAAACTGTACTAAAGAGATACTATACTAAAAAGCTACTAAAGAAAAACTCGTGACTGTTTCCAGACAGTCACAACACAGCTTTTATCTAATTAGCTAATCAAGCTAAACAACTATCACTAAAATCCAATTAACAAATCACTTTCAGTAAACAATCACTATAACACATTCTACATGAACTAAACAAAAAGAACAGCCAGTAGAAATAATAATTGTTTTCTCTTCTTCTCTAAGTTTCTCACTGCCTTCCCTTAAAAAAGAC
>NW_026994952.1:0-4942 GCF_028769735.1 Zonotrichia leucophrys gambelii
GGCTGGTTGATAGAGGAAGTGGCTCCTGCAATCTGCCAGCCAGAAGCGGGCGGTGAGTTTTTTGCCAGGGAAAAGGGCCGTGGTTTTGTTCGGGGCCTGTGGCTGGGAGTGCCGGCTGGCTCCTGAAAATCCACGATACGCAGGATGGTTCCCAGATGAAAGGTGGCACCAGTGCCGAGTCGGGCTGGTTTGATAGAGGCAAGTGGCTCCTGCAATCTGCCAGCCAGAACGGGCAGGTCAGTTTTTATTCCAGGGAAAAGGGCCGTAGTTTGTGTTTGGGGCCTGTGGCTGGGAGTGGCCGGCTGGCTCCTGAAAATCCACGATACGCAGGATGGTTCCCAGATGAAAGGTGGCACCAGTGCCGAGTCGGCTGGTTGATAGAGCAAGTGGCTCCTGCAATCTGCCAGCCAGAACGGGGGGTGAGTTTTTTTGCCAGGGAAAAGGGCCGTAGGTTTGTGTTGGGGCCTGTGGCTGGGAGTGGCCGGCTGGCTCCTGAAAATCCACGATACGCAGGATGGTTCCCAGATGAAAGGTGGCACCAGTGCCGAGTCGGGCTGGTTTGATAGAGGCAAGTGGCTCCTGCAATCTGCCAGCCAGATGACGGGCAGGTCAGTTTTATTCCAGGGAAAAGGGCCGTGTTTGTGTTGGGCCTGTGGCTGGGAGTGGCCGGCTGGCTCCTGAAAATCCACGATACGCAGGATGGTTCCCAGATGAAAGGTGGCACCAGTGCCAGTCGGCTGGTTTGATAGGTCAAGTGGCTCCTGCAATCTGCCAGCCAGAAGGGCGGGTGAGTTTACTTTGCCAGGGAAAAGGGCCGTAGTTTGTTTGGGGCCTGTGGCTGGGAGTGGCCGGCTGGCTCCTGAAAATCCACGATACGCAGGATGGTTCCCAGATGAAAGGTGGCACCAGTGCCAGTCGGGCTGGTTTGATAGAGGGAAGTGGCTCCTGCAATCTGCCAGCCAGAAGCGGGCGGTAGTTTTTTTGCCAGGGAAAAGGGCCGTGGTTTGTGTTCGGGGGCCTGTGGCTGGGAGTGGCCGGCTGGCTCCTGAAAATCCACGATACGCAGGATGGTTCCCAGATGAAAGGTGGCACCAGTGCCAGTCGGCTGGTTTGATAGAGCCAAGTGGCTCCTGCAATCTGCCAGCCAGAATGATGGGCAGGTCAGTTTTACTTCCAGGGAAAAGGCCGTAGTATTTGTTTGGGGGCCTGTGGCTGGGAGTGGCCGGCTGGCTCCTGAAAATCCACGATACGCAGGATGGTTCCCAGATGAAAGGTGGCACCAGTGCCAGAGTCGGGCTGGTTTGATAGAGGCAAGTGGCTCCTGCAATCTGCCAGCCAGAAGCGGGCGGGTGAGTTTTTTGCCAGGGAAAAGGGCCGTGGTTTGTGTTCGGGGGCCTGTGGCTGGGAGTGGCCGGCTGGCTCCTGAAAATCCACGATACGCAGGATGGTTCCCAGATGAAAGGTGGCACCAGTGCCGAGTCGGGCTGGTTTGATAGAGGAAGTGGCTCCTGCAATCTGCCAGCCAGAAGACGGGAGTCAGTTTTACTTCCAGGGAAAAGGGCCGTAGTTTGTTTTGGGGGCCTGTGCTGGGAGTGGCCGCTGGCTCCTGAAAATCCACGATACGCAGGATGGTTCCCAGATGAAAGGTGGCACCAGTGCCGAGTCGGGCTGGTTGATAGAGGGCAAGTGGCTCCTGCAATCTGCCAGCCAGATGACGGGCAGGTCAGTTTTTTTGCCAGGGAAAAGGGCCGTGGTTTGTGTTCGGGGCCTGTGGCTGGAGTGGCCGCTGGCTCCTGAAAATCCACGATACGCAGGATGGTTCCCAGATGAAAGGTGGCACCAGTGCCAAGTCGGGCTGGTTTGATAGAGGCAAGTGGCTCCTGCAATCTGCCAGCCAGAAGAGGGGCGGGTCAGTTTTACTTCCAGGAAAAGGGCCGTAGTTTGTGTTGGGGCCTGTGGCTGGGAGTGGCCGGCTGGCTCCTGAAAATCCACGATACGCAGGATGGTTCCCAGATGAAAGGTGGCACCAGTGCCGAGTCGGGCTGGTTGATAGAGCAAGTGGCTCCTGCAATCTGCCAGCCAGAAGGGGCAGGTCAGTTTTAATTCCAGGGAAAAGGCCGTAGTTTGTGTTTGGGGCCTGTGGCTGGGAGTGGCCGGCTGGCTCCTGAAAATCCACGATACGCAGGATGGTTCCCAGATGAAAGGTGGCACCAGTGCCGAGTCGGGCTGGTTTGATAGAGCAAGTGGCTCCTGCAATCTGCCAGCCAGAAGCGGGCGGTAGTTTTGTTTGCCAGGGAAAAGGGCCGTGGTTTGTGTTCGGGGCCTGTGTCTGGGAGTGGCCGGCTGGCTCCTGAAAATCCACGATACGCAGGATGGTTCCCAGATGAAAGTGGCACCAGTGCCAAGTCGGGCTGGTTTGATAGAGGCAAGTGGCTCCTGCAATCTGCCAGCCAGAAGATGGGCAGGTCAGTTTTAATTCCAGGAAAAGGGCCGTGGTTTTTGTTCGGGGGCCTGTGGCTGGGAGTGGCCGCTGGCTCCTGAAAATCCACGATACGCAGGATGGTTCCCAGATGAAAGTGGCACCAGTGCCGAGTCGGGCTGGTTTGATAGAGGCAAGTGGCTCCTGCAATCTGCCAGCCAGAAGCGGGCGGGTGAGTTTTTTTTCCAGGGAAAAGGGCCGTGGTTTGTGTTCGGGGCCTGTGGCTGGGAGTGGCCGGCTGGCTCCTGAAAATCCACGATACGCAGGATGGTTCCCAGATGAAAGGTGGCACCAGATCCAAGTCGGGCTGGTTTGATAGAGGCAAGTGGCTCCTGCAATCTGCCAGCCAGAAGCGGGGCAGGTCAGTTTTATTCCAGGGAAAAGGGCCGTGTTTGTGTTCGGGGCCTGTGGCTGGGAGTGGCCGCTGGCTCCTGAAAATCCACGATACGCAGGATGGTTCCCAGATGAAAGGTGGCACCAGTGCCGAGTCGGGCTGGTTTGATAGAGGCAAGTGGCTCCTGCAATCTGCCAGCCAGATGCATGGGCAGGTCAGTTTTATTCCAGGGAAAAGGGCCGTGTTTGTGTTCGGGGCCTGTGGCTGGGAGTGGCCGGCTGGCTCCTGAAAATCCACGATACGCAGGATGGTTCCCAGATGAAAGGTGGCACCAGTGCCGAGTCGGGCTGGTTTGATAGAGGCAAGTGGCTCCTGCAATCTGCCAGCCAGAAGCGGGCGGTGAGTTTTTTTGCCAGGGAAAAGGGCCGTGGTTTGTGTTCGGGGGCCTGTGGCTGGGAGTGGCCGGCTGGCTCCTGAAAATCCACGATACGCAGGATGGTTCCCAGATGAAAGGTGGCACCAGTGCCAGTCGGGCAGGTTTGATAGAGGCAAGTGGCTCCTGCAATCTGCCAGCCAGAAGACGGGCGGTCAGTTTTTATTCCAGGGAAAAGGGCCGTAGTTTGTGTTCGGGGCCTGTGGCTGGGAGTGGCCGGCTGGCTCCTGAAAATCCACGATACGCAGGATGGTTCCCAGATGAAAGGTGGCAGCAGTGCCAAGTCGGGCTGGTTTGATATGAGGCAAGTGGCTCCTGCAATCTGCCAGCCAGAAGCGGGGCGTAGTTTTACTTGCCAGGGAAAAGGGCCGTAGTTTGTGTTTGGGGGCCTGTGGCTGGGAGTGGCCGGCTGGCTCCTGAAAATCCACGATACGCAGGATGGTTCCCAGATGAAAGGTGGCACCAGTGCCAAGTCGGGCTGGTTTGATAGAGCCAAGTGGCTCCTGCAATCTGCCAGCCAGAAGCGGGCGGTCAGTTTTTTTCCAGGGAAAAGGGCCGTAGTTTGTGTTCGGGGCCTGTGGCTGGGAGTGGCCGGCTGGCTCCTGAAAATCCACGATACGCAGGATGGTTCCCAGATGAAAGGTGGCACCAGTGCCAAGTCGGGCTGGTTTGATAGAGGCAAGTGGCTCCTGCAATCTGCCAGCCAGAAGGGGCGGGTCGAGTTTTCTTGCCAGGGAAAAGGGCCGTGTTTGTGTTCGGGGGCCTGTGGCTGGGAGTGGCCGGCTGGCTCCTGAAAATCCACGATACGCAGGATGGTTCCCAGATGAAAGGTGGCACCAGTGCCGAGTCGGGCTGGTTTGATAGAGGCAAGTGGCTCCTGCAATCTGCCAGCCAGAAGAGGGGCAGGTCAGTTTTATTCCAGGGAAAAGGGCCGTGTTTGTGTTCGGGGCCTGTGGCTGGGAGTGGCCGGCTGGCTCCTGAAAATCCACGATACGCAGGATGGTTCCCAGATGAAAGGTGGCACCAGTGCCAAGTCGGGCTGGTTTGATAGAGGCAAGTGGCTCCTGCAATCTGCCAGCCAGATGATGGGCAGGTCAGTTTTACTTCCAGGGAAAAGGGCCGTAGTTTGTGTTGGGGGCCTGTGGCTTGGAGTGGCCGGCTGGCTCCTGAAAATCCACGATACGCAGGATGGTTCCCAGATGAAAGGTGGCACCAGTGCCGAGTCGGCGGTTTGATAGAGGAAGTGGCTCCTGCAATCTGCCAGCCAGAAGTGGGCAGGTCAGTTTTACTTCCAGGGAAAAGGGCCGTAGATTGTGTTCGGGGCCTGTGGCTGGGAGTGGCCGCTGGCTCCTGAAAATCCACGAATACGCAGGATGGTTCCCAGATGAAAGGTGGCACCAGTGCCAAGTCGGGCTGGTTGATAGAGGCAAGTGGCTCCTGCAATCTGCCAGCCAGAAGCGGGGCGGTAGTTTTTTCCAGGGAAAGGGCCGTAGTTTGTGTTCAGGGGCCGTGGCTGGGAGTGCCGGCTGGCTCCTGAAAATCCACGATACGCAGGATGGTTCCCAGATGAAAGGTGGCACCATGCCGAGTGGGCTGGTTTTAGAGGCAAGTGGGCCGGGAATTGCCGCCAGAAAAGGGGGGGTCAGTTTTATTCCCGGGAAAAAAGGGGCCCTAGTTTGGTTTGGGGGGTTTTGGG
>NW_026994953.1:0-4942 GCF_028769735.1 Zonotrichia leucophrys gambelii
CCCCCCGTTCTGGCTGGAGTTTTTCAGGAGCACTTTCTATCAACCGCCCGCCGACTGGTGCCACCTTTCATCTGGGGGCCCTCCCGCGTATGTGGGTTTTCAGGAGCCAGCGGGACTCCCGCCACAGGCCCCCAAACAAATCTACGGGCCCCTTTTTTCCCGGAATTAAAACAAAACCTGCCATCTTTTGGTGGCAGATTGAGGGCCCCTTGGGAATACAAACCCCCGACTTGGCACTGCTGCCCTTTTCATCTGGGAACCACCCGCGTATCGTGGATTTTCAGGAGCCGCCGGCCCCTCCCAGCACAATCCCCAAAACAATCTAAGGGTTTTCCCGGAATTTAAAACCCCCTGCCCCCTCTTTTGGTGGAGATTGCAGGAACCACTTGGCTCTTCAAACCCCCAACTTGGGCCCGGGCCACCTTTCTCTGGGGGAAACCCTCCTCGTATCGTGGATTTTTTAGGGGCACCCCATCCCAGCCACGGGCCCCCCAACACAAACACGGCCCTTTTTCCCCGGAAGAAACTACCGCCCGCTCTGGTGGCAATTGCAGGGGGCCCCTTGCCTTACAACAGCCCGAAATCGGTACGGGGCCACCATTCTTGGGAACCATCCCGGTTGTGGGTTTTCGGGGCCAGCGGGCACCCCCACCCACCCCGAACAAACCACCCCTTTTTTCCCGGAAGTAAAAAATACCTCCCGTATCTGGCTGGCAGTTTTAGGACCCCTCCTCTATCAATCCGCCCGCCGCTGGTGCCACCTTTTATCTGGGAACCATCCTGCTATCGTGGATTTTCGGGGCCAGCCGTTCCCAGCCCCAGGGCCCCCCAACACAAACCACGGGCCCCCTTTTCCCTGGAAGTAAAATGCCTGCCCCTCATCTGGCTGGGAATTGCGGAGCCCCTTGCCTTATTATCCAGCCCACTTGGGCACTGGTGCCACCTTTTATCTGGGGAAACCCTCCCGCTACGTGGATTTTTTGGAGAATGGGCCCTCCCACCCCAGGCCCCCCCAACACAAACCACGGCCCTTTTCCCGGGAAACAAAACTCCCCCCCGCTTCTGGTTTGGGAATTTCAGAGCCCCCTTCCTCTGTCAACCACCGACCGGGACTGGTGCCCCTTTTTTTCTGGGAACCATCCTGCGTTGTGGATTTTCAGGGGCCAGCCCGGCCCCCTCCCACCACAGGCCCCCAAACAAAATTACGGCCCCTTTTCCCCCGAAGTAAAACGACCACCCCCTCATCTGCGGCAGATTGCAGGACCCCTGCCTCTCAACCAGCCACTTGCACTGGGGCCCACCTTTCATCTGGGAACCACCTGGTATCGTGATTTTCAGGACCAGCCGGGCCCCTCCAGCCACAGGCCCCCAAAAAACCAACACGGCCCCTTTTTCCCGGAATAAAACAAACCGCCCCCTCTGGCTGCAGATTTCAGACCCCTTCCTCATCAACCCCGGGCCCACCCGCACTGGTGCCCCCCTTTCTCTGGGGAAACCCTCCTGCGTATGTGGGTTTTCGGAGCCAGCCCCCACTCCCCCCAGGCCCCCCAAAAAACCAGCCCTTTTCCCCGGAAAAAAAACTACCTGCCCGTCATCTGGGCAGATTCAGGAGCCACTTGCCTCTTCAACACCGAATCGAAATGGCCCCCTTCATCTGGGAACCATCCTGCGTATCGGGATTTTTGGAGCCACCGGGCCTTTCCACCACAGCCCCCGAACAAAACCCCGGCCCTTTTCCCCGGAAAAAAACTACCGCCCCCCCTTTTGGTGGCAGATTTAGGGGCCACTTGCCTCTACAACCACCCACTGGCTGGTGCCCCCCTTTATCTGGGAACCCTCCTGCGTATCGTGGATTTCAAGCCAGCCGGCCCCTCCCCCACGCCCCCCGAACCAAACTACGGCCCTTTTCCCTGCAAAGAAAACTACCCCCCCCTTCTGTGGCCAAATTTCGGGGCCATTGCCCATCAAACCACCCACCGGTACTGGGCCCCCTTCATCTGGGAAACCCTCCGCGTACGTGGGGTTTCAGGAGCAGCGGGCCCCTCCCCCAACAGGCCCCCCCAAAAAAACCCGCCTTTTCCGGCAAAAAAACCCCCCCCCCGCTTCTGCTGGGAGATTGAGGAGCCCCTTCCCCCTTCAAACCCCCGATCGGTACTGGTCCCCCTTTAAAAAAGGAACCTTCCCCGGTATCGTTTATTTTTAGGAGCAGCCGGCCCTCCCCGCCACAGGCCCCCAAAAAAATTTTCGGGCCCTTTTCCCCGGAATAAAACGGGCCTGCCCTCTTGGGTGGCAGATTGCGGGGCCCCTTGGTATATCAAACCGCCCCCCTTGGCACGCTGCCACTTTTCTCTGGGACCATCCTGCTATCGTGGATTTCAGAGCCAGCCCCTTTTCCCAGCCCCAAGTCCCAAAACAATCTAGGCTTTTTTCCCGGAATTAAAACCGACCTGCCCATCTTCGGGTGGAATTGCAGGAACCACTTGCCTCTCAAAACCCCCCAACTTTGCATGGGGCCACCTTTTTCGGGAACCATCCTGCGTTTGTGGATTTTCAGGAGCCACCCCGGCCCCTCCCCGCCACAGCCCCCGAAAACAAAAAACCCCCTTTTCCCGGAAAAAAACTACCCCCCCTTCGGCTGGGAATTGCAGGAGCCCTTCCTCTATCAAACCAGCCCGACTTATGGTGCCACCATTCATCTGGAACCATCCTGGATCGTGGTTTTTTTGGGGGGCCCCCGGCCCCTCCAGCCACAGGGCCCCGAACAAAAACCCCCGGCCCTTTTCCCTGAAGTAAAAAACTGACCTGCCCCTCATCTGGGGGCAGATTTAGGACCCCTTGCCTCTATCAATCCAGCCCGCTCGGCCCTGGTGCCACCTTTCATCTGGGAACCCTCCTGCGTACGTGGGTTTTCAGCCAGGGGCCACCCCACCACAGGGCCCCGAACACAAAAACGGGCCCCCTTTTCCCGGGAATAAAACTGACCTTTCGTCATTGGGTGGCAGATTGCAGGAGCCACTTGCCCTATCAAACCAGCCCACTTGCATGGGCCACCCTTTTATTGGGGAAACCCTCCGCGTATCGTGGGTTTTCAGGGAAACCGGGCACTCCCCGCCCCAAGGGCCCCCAACAAAAAACGGGCCCTTTTTTCCCGAAAAAACTAACCGCCCGCCTGGTGGGAATTGCAGGACCACTTGCCTCTTCAACCAGCCCCCCGGACTGTGCCCCTTCATCTGGGGAACCCCCTCGTATCGGGGTTTTCAGGACCGCCGGGCCCCCCAGCCACAAAACCCCAAAACAATTCGGCCCTTTTTCCCCGGGGTTAAAACCGACCCCCTCTTTTGGCTGGCGATTGCAGGAAACACTTGGCTCTTCCCCACCAAATTGGCATGGTGCACCTTTATCTGGGAACCATCCCGCGTATCGGGATTTTCAGAGCCCCCGGGCCCTCCCAGCACAGGCCCCCAACACAAACAACGGCCTTTCCTGGAAAAAAAACCACCCCCCCTTCTGGGGTGGCAATTTCAGGGGCCACTTCCCCCTTCAAACCACCCCCCCGGACTGGTGCCACCTTTAAAAAGGGAACCTTTCCCGCGTACGTTTATTTTCAGGGGCAGCCACTCCAGCCAAGGCCCCCAAAAACAAAACAGCCCCTTTTCCCCGGAAGAAAACTACCTGCCCTCATCTGGGGGCAGATTCAGGAGCCACTGCCTCTTCAATCCCCCCACTCGCACGGTGCCCCTTCATCTGGGAAACCATCCCGCTATCGGGATTTCAGGGGCCAGCCGAAAAACAAACCACGGGCCCTTTCCCTGGAAGTAAAACTGACCTGTTCGTCATCTGGCTGGCAGATTGCAGGAGCCACTTGCCTCTATCAATCCAGCCCGACTCGACACTGGTGCCACCTTTCATCTGGGAAACCCCTCCTGCGTATCGTGGATTTTCAGGAGCCAGCCGGCCACTCCCAGCCACAGGCCCCGAAACACAAACCACGGCCTTTTCCCTGGCAAAAAAACTACCCGCCCCGCTTCTGGCTGGCAATTGCAGGAGCCCCTTCCCCCTTCAAACCCGCCCGACTCGGTACTGGTGCCACCTTTCATGGGAACCATCCTGCGTTCGTGGGTTTTCAGGAGCCAGCCGGCCACTCCAGCCACAGGCCCCAAACAAAAATTACGGGCCCTTTTCCCTGGAAGTTTAAAAATGACCGCCGTCATCTGGGTGGCAGATTGCAGGAGCCACTTGCTCTATCATCCAGCCCGAAATTGGCACTGGTGCCACCTTTCATCTGGGGAACATCCTGCGTATCGTGGATTTTCAGGAGCCAGCCGGCCACTCCCAGCCACAGGCCCCGAACACAAACACGCCCTTTTTCCTGGAAAAAAAACTACACCCCGCTTTTGGCTTTCAGATTGCGGAACCACTTGCTCTTCAAACCAGCCCAAATTGGATGGTCCACCTTTCATCTGGGAACCATCCTGCGTATCGTGGATTTTCAGGAGCAGCCGGCCACTCCCAGCCACAGGCCCCAACACAAAATTTGCCTTTTCCCTGGAAAAAAACTACCCGCCCCCCCTTCTGGGTGGCAATTGCAGGACCACTTCCTCTTCAAACCAGCCCGACTCGGTACTGGGGCCACCTTTCCCTCTGGGAACCATCCTGCGTATCGTGGATTTTCAGGAGCCAGCGGGCCACTCCCACCAAGGCCCCCGAACACAAACCACGGCCCTTTTCCCTGGAAAAAACTAAACCCCCCCCCGCTCTGGCTGGAAGATTGCAGGAGCCACTTGTCTATCAAACCAGCCCGACTCGACACTGGTGCCACCTTTCATCTGGAACCCTCCTGCGTATTGTGGATTTTCAGGGGCCAGCCGCCACTCCCAGCACAGGCCCCAAAACCCAAACCAAAGGCTTTTTCCCTGGAATAAAACGACCCGCCCCTTCTGGG
>NW_026994954.1:0-4939 GCF_028769735.1 Zonotrichia leucophrys gambelii
CCACCTTTTACGGGAAAATCCTGCGTATCGTGGGTTTTTTAGGAGCCAGCCGGGGACTCCCAGCCACAGGCCCCCAAACAAACCACGGCCCTTTTCCTGGGAAACAAAACCCACCCGCCCCCCCTTTCTGGGTGCAAAATTGCAGGAGCCACTTGCCATCAAAACCCGCCCGACTTGGCACTGGGCCACCTGGGTCTAGGGGCCATCCAACGTATTGTGGGGTTTTCAGGGGCCATCCGGCCACTCCCCGCCACAAGTCCCCCAAAAAAATTTACGGCCCTTTTTCCTGGCAAAAAAAAACTCACCCGCCCGCTTCTGGCTGGCAGATTGCAGAGCCACTTGCCTCTATCAAACCAGCCGATGGCACTGGTGCCCCCTTTCATCGGGAACCATCCCGGTTCGTGGATTTTCAGGAGCCAGCCGGCCACTCCCAGCCAAAAGGCCCCCAAACAAAACGGGCCCTTTTCCCTGGAAAAAACTACCGCCCCTCTGGCTGGCAGATGCAGGAGCCACTTGCCTCTATCAACCCCCCGACTTGGCAAATGGTGCCACCTTTCATCTGGGAACCATCCTGCTATCGTGGATTTCAGGAGCCAGCCGGGGCCCCTCCAGCACCCGGCCCCCGAACAAAAAACCACGGCCCTTTTCCCGGAAACAAAACCACACCGCCCGCTTCTGGCTGGCAGATTGCAGGAGCCACTTGACTCTATCAAACCAGCCCGACTTGGCACTGGTGCCACCTTGGGGGCTAGAGCCCATCCACCGTATTTGCATTTTCAGGGGCCAGCCAGCCACTCCCAGCCACAAGTCCCCCAAAAAAAATCTACGGCCGTTTTCCTGGCAAAGAAAACTCACCCCCCCCGCTTCTGGCTGGCAGATTGCAGGAGGCCACTTGCCTCTATCAAACCAGCCCGACTCGGCACTGGTGCCACCTTTTTATCTGGGAACCATCCTGCGTATCGTGGATTTTCAGAGCCAGCCGGCCATCCCCAGCCACAGGCCCCCAACACAAACTACGGCCCTTTTGCCGGAAGGAAAACTGACCTGCCCTCATCTGGCTGGCAGATTGCAGGGGCCAAATTTCCTCTATCAAAACCAGCCGGACTCGGTACTGGTGCCACCTTTCATCTGGGAACCATCCTGCGTATCGTGGATTTTCAGGAGCCAGCCGGCCACTCCCAGCCACAGGCCCCCCAACACAAACCACGGCCCTTTTTCCCCGGCAAACAAAACTCACCCCCCGCTTCTGGCTGGCAGATTGCAGGAGCCACTGACTCTATCAAACCAGCCCGACTTGGCACTGGTGCCACCTTGGGTCAGGAGCCCTCCCGTATTTTGGATTTCAGGGGCCAGCGGCCACTCCCAGCCACAAGTCCCCCAAAAAAATTACGGCCCTTTTCCTGCAAAGAAAACTCACCCGCCCCGCTTCTGGGTGGCAGTTGCAGGGCCACTTTCCTCTATCAAACCACCCCCCCCCGGCACTGGGGCCAACCTTTTAATTTGGGGGAAACCTCCTTTTATCGGGGTTTTCAGGGGGCCAGCCGGCCCCTCCCAGCCAAAAACCCCCAACACAAACCACGGCCCTTTTTCCCCGGCAAACAAAACCACCCGCCCCGCTTCTGGCTGGGAATTGCAGGAGCCCTTGCCTCTATCAAACCCGCCTGACTTGGACTGGTCCACCTTCATTTTGGGGAAACCTCCTGCGTATCGGGATTTTCAGGGGCCACCGGCCACCCCAGCCACAGGCCCCCCAAACAAAAAATACGGCCCCCCTTTTCCCCGGAATTAAAACAGACCTTTCCCCTCTTCTGGCTGGGAGATTGCGGGACCCACTTGCCTCTAAACTCCAGCCCGACTCACCTGTGCCACCTTTTACTGGGAGCCATCCAGCGTATTGTGGATTTTCGGGGCCGCCGGCCCCTCCCACCACAATTCCCCCGAACAATCTACGGCCCTTTTCCCCCGGAAATAAAACTGACCTGCCCCCATTGGTGGGAGATTGCAGGGGCCCCCTTGCCTCTATCACCCAGACCGATCGGCATGGGCCACCTTTTACGGGAAACCCTCCCTATCGGGATTTTTTTAGGAGCCACCGGCCCCCCAACCACGGCCCCGGAACACAAACTACGGCCCCTTTTTCCCCCGGAAATAAAACTGACCCCCCGTCATCTGGCTCAATTCAGGAGCCACTGCCTCAACAAAACCGCCGACTTGCACTGGGCCACCTTCTCTGGGGAAACCCTCCTGCGTATCGTGGTTTTTAGGAGCCAGCCGCCACTCCCAACAGCCCCCAAACAAAAAGGCCCTTTTTCCCCGGAAGTAAACTGACCTGCCCCATCTGCTGGCAATTGCGGAGCCACTTTCCCCTATCAATCCCGCCCGACTGGTACTGGGGCCACCTTTCATCTGGGAACCATCCTGGGATCGTGGGTTTTCAGGAGCCGCCGGCCCCTCCCAGCCACAGGCCCCCCAACAAAACCCGGCCCTTTTCCCTGGAAAAAAATTTAAAACCCCGGCTTTGGGTGGCAATTGCAGGAGCCACTTGCCTTATCAAACCCCCCCGACTTGGGCCCGGGGCCCCTTGGGGCTAGGGCCATCCACCGTTTTTTGGGTTTCAGGGGGACCGGGCCCCCCCAGCAAAGTCCCCAAAAAAATCTACGGCCCTTTTCCCCGGAAAAAAACTACCGCCCCTCTGGTTTCAATTGCAGAGCCCCTTGGTTATTAACCGCCCAAATTTGGACTGGTGCCACCTTTTATCTGGAACCTCCGGGTATCTGGATTTTCAGGAGCCAGCAAGCCTCTCCCAGCCAAAGTCCCCAAAACAATCTACGGCCCTTTTCCTGGAAGTAAAATGACCTGCCCCATCAATAGCTGGCACATTGCAGCAGCCACTTGGTAATATCAAAACAGCCCAACTTGGGACTGATGCCACCTTTCATCTGGGGAAAACCCTCCTGCGTTTTCGTGGATTTTCAGGAGCCAGCGGCATCCCCGCCACAGGCCCCCAAACACAAAATACGGCCCTTTTCCCCTTTTTCCCCGGCAAAAAAACCAACCCACCCCGCTTCTGGCTGGAGATTGCAGGAGCCACTTTCCCCCTATCAAACAGCCCGACTCGACAAATGGTGCCACCTTTCAACTGGGAACCATCCTGCGTATGTGCATTTTCAGGAGCCACCGGCCACTCCCAGCAACTGGTCCCCAAACAATAATACGGCCCTTTTCCCTGGAAAAAAAAACAACCTGCCCCTTCTGGTTGGGGAGATTTCAGGAACCAATTGGTCTATCAAACCAGCCCGACTTGGCAAATGCTGCCACATTTCATCTGGGAACCATCCCGCGTACGTGGATTTTCAGGAGCCAGCCGCCACTCCACCACAGGCCCCGAAACAAAAATACGGCCCTTTCCCTGGAATTAAACCCCACCCCAATCTTCTGGCCCGGGAGATTGCAGGGAAACCACTTGCCTCTTCAAAAAAGCCAAATTGGCACTGGGCCCCCTTTCATCTGGGAACCCTCGCGTTCGGGATATTTCAGGGAAGCTGGCTACTCCCCGAACAGGCATCGAAAACAAAACAGGCCCTTTTCCCGGGGGAAAAAAACTCACCCGCCCCCACTGCTGGCAGATTGAGGGCCATTCCTCTATAAACCAGCCTGACTCGGGACTGGTGCCACCTTTCTCGGGAACCACCTGCATATCGTGGATTTTTTGGGGCCAGCCCGGGCCCCCCCAGCCACGGCCCCCAAACAAATACTACGGGCCCCTTTCCCCGAAATTTAAAAATGACCTGCCCATCATCTGGGGGCAATTGCAGACACCTTGCCTCTATCAAACCCGCCCGACTTGCACTGGTGCCACCTTGGTCTGGGAGCCACCAGTATTGTGGATTTTCGGACCAGCAAACCTCCCCAGCCACAATCCCAAAAACAACTACGGGGCCCTTTTTTGGAAGTAAAATGACCTGCCCATCAACTGTGGACATTGCAGCAGCCACTTGGTAATATCAAACCTGCCCCAACTTGGGAGGGGCCACCTTTCATCTGGGGAAACCCTCCGGTATGTGGATTTTCAGGAGCCCGCCGGCACTCCCAGCCACGGCCCCCCCAACACATATACGGCCCTTTTCCCGGAAATAAGCTGACCGCCCGTCATTGGCAGGCAGATTGAGGGGCCACTTTCCTCTATCCTCCCGCCCGACTCGGCACGGGCCACCTTTCATCTGGGAAAAACCATCCTGCGTATCGTGGGTTTCAGGCCGCGGCCCCCTCCCAGCCACAGGCCCCCCCAAACAAACCCCGGGACTTTTCCCTGGAAAAAAAACTAACCAGCCGCCCTTTTGGCTGGAAGATTGCTGGAGCCACTTCCTTTTTTCAAACCAGCCCGACTCGACACTGGTGCCACCTTTATCTGGGAACCATCCTGCGTATCGTGATTTTCAGGAGCAGCCGGCCACTCCCCGCCACAAGCCCCAAAAAAAAACAGCCCTTTTCCCGGCAATTAAAACTGACCGCCCACTCTGGCTGGCAATTGCAGGAGCCATTGTATATCAAACCCGCCAAATTGGGACTGAGGGCCCCTTTCATCTGGGAACCATCCTGCTATCGTGGATTTTCAGGAGCCAGCCGCCACTCCCAGCCACAGGCCCCCAAACAAACAAACTACGGCCCTTTTCCTGGCAAAAAACTCACCCGCCCCCTTCTGGCTGGCAGATTGCCGGAGCCACTTGCCTCTATCAACCCCGCCCGACTCGGCACTGGTGCCACCTTTCATCTGGGAACCATCCTGCGTATGTGGATTTTCAGAGCCACGGCCCCCAGCCACGGCCCCCAACAAAACCTGGCCCTTTTCCCCGGAAAAAAACTACCCCACCCTTTTGGCTGGCAGATTGCAGGGGCCACTTCCTCTATCAAACCAGCCCGACTGCACTGGGGCCACCTT
>NW_026994955.1:0-4938 GCF_028769735.1 Zonotrichia leucophrys gambelii
CACCTCGGCCATGGGCCTCTGGACCATCATCGGACTTGGCCCCATCCCACCACGCCCCAAATACCGCCTCCCAACCAACACACTACGGCCATTTCCCTGGAAAAATACCTGCCCGTCTCTGGCTGGCATTGAGGCCACTTGCTCTACAACGCCCGATTCGCACGGAGCCACCTTTCACTGGACCATCCTGCATGGATTTTCAGACCAGCCGCCACTCCCGCCACAGGCCCCAAACAGGCCCTTTTCCTCAACAAAACTACCCCCACTTCGGCTGGCATTGCAGAGCCACTTGCTATATCAAACCAGCCGACTTGGACGTGCCACTTTCATCGGGAACATCCCTTCGTGAATTTTCAGGCAGCGGCCACTCCCAGCCAGGCCCAAACAAACTACGGCCTCCCGAAAAACGGACCTGCCCTTCTCTGGCAACATCGCAGCCTTCGGTAATTCAGACCACTCCACTTGCACCTGGTGCCACCTTTCATCGGGAACCATCCTGCTATCGTGATTTTCAGGAGCCAGCCGGCCACTCCCAGCCACAGCCCCAACAAAACCACGGCCCTTTCCTGGAAAAAAACACCCCGCTTCGGCTGCGATTGCAGAGCACTTCCTCTATCAAACAGCCACGGCCTGGCCACCTTTCATCGGGAACCATCCTGCGTATTGATTTCAGGAGCCAGCCGCCACCCACCAGGCCAAAAAAACCACGCCCTTTTCTGAATTAACACCTCCTCACCGCTGGAGATTGCGGAGCCACTTCTCACACCGCCGTTGGCACGGCCACCTCACGGACCACTCACGGATTTTCGGAGCCAACGCACCCCCCCGGCCCACAAACAGGCCCTTCCCTGAAAAACTCCGCCCCTTGCTGGCAATGCAGACACTGTTTCAACGCCCGGCACTGGCCCTCAAACCATCCTGTCTTTTCGGACAGCACACTCCCGCCCGCCCACAATCGGCCTTTCCTAAAGCAACTGACGCCACTTCTGGGCATTGGACATTTTACAACCGCCCACTGGCACGGCCCCTTCACTAACCTCCTGCTAACTGATTTCAGCCAGCGGCCATCCAACCCCAACACAAACAGCCCTTTCCTGGAGAACTCCTGCCATCTGCTGCGATTCAGGAGCCCGCCTCAACCAGCCCACACTGGCCCTTTCTGGAACCTCGTATCGTGGATTTCAGGCAGGGCCACCCGCCAATCCCAACCAACCACGGTCCTTTCCTGGAACACTGCCGATTTCGGCTGGCAGATTCAGCCACTGCCCATCAAACCACGCTTCCTGGTGCCACTTCCGACCATCCTGGTGTGATTTTAGGAGCCGCCCACCCAGCACACCCACAAACTACGGCCCTTTCCCTGAAGTAAAACTACCCCCGCTCTGGCTGCAATTCAGAGCACTTCCTTCAACAGCGACTGCACTGTGCCATATTGGAACCACTGTGTATTCAGACCCCGGCACTCCCCCACGCCAACAAAACGGCTTTCCCGGATAAAACACCGCCCACGCTGCCATTCGACATTGATACAACCCCCGACTGCTGGTGCACCTTTCATCGAACCACCTGCGATGTGGATTTCAGGACCACCGCCACTGCCACAGGCCCCAAACAAAACTACGGCCTTTCCTGGAATAAAACTGACCTGCCCTTCTGGCTGGCAGATTGCAGGAGCCACTTGCTCTATCAAACCAGCCGACTGGCACTGGTGCCACCTTTCATCTGGGAACCATCCTGTATCGTGGATTTTCAGGAGCCAGCGGCACTCCCAGCCACAGGCCCCAAACAAAACTACGGCCCTTTTCCCTGGAAGAAAACTGACCGCCCTTCTGGCTGGCAGATTGCAGGAGCCACTTCCTCTATCAACCAGCCCGACTGGCCTGGTGCACTTTCATCTGGGAACCATCCTGCGTATCGTGGATTTTCAGGACCAGCGGCCACTCCCAGCCACAGGCCCCAACACAAACACGGCCCTTTTCCCTGGAATAAAACTACCGCCCGTTCTGGCTGGCAGATTGCAGGACCACTTGCCTCTATCAACCAGCCGACTGCACTGGTGCCACCTTTCATCTGGGAACCATCCTGCGTATCGTGGATTTTCAGAGCAGCCGCCACTCCAGCCACAGCCCCAACACAAACACGCCTTTTCCTGGAAAAACTACCGCCCGCTTCTGGCTGCAGATGCAGGAGCCACTTCCTCTATCAACCACCGACTGGCACTGGTGCCACCTTCATCTGGACCATCCTGCGTATCGTGGATTTTCGGGCCACCGCCACTCCACCAAGCCCCAAAAACACGCCCTTTTCCCTGAAAAAACTACCGCCCCTCTGGCTGGCAATTGCAGAGCCACTTGCTTATCAAACCGCCCGATGCATGGTGCACCTTTCATCTGGAACCATCCTGCGTATCGTGATTTTCAGAGCCACCGGCCACTCCCAGCCACAGGCCCCCAACAAAACACGCCTTTTCCCTGGAAAAAAAACTCCCCTTTGCGGCAGATTGAGACCATTGCTCTATCAAACCCACTTGCATGGTGCCACTTTTCTGGAACCATCCGCGTATCGTGGATTTTCAGGAGCAGCGCCACTCCAGCCACAGCCCCAACACAACACGGCCCTTTTCCCTGAAAAACTATCCCACTCTGGCTGCAGATTGCAGACACTTGCCTATCAAACCACCGCTCACTGTGCCACCTTTTCGGACATCTGCGTATGTGATTTTGGAGCAGCCGGCCACTCCCAGCCAAAGCCCCAACACAAACACTCGGCCTTTTCCCTGGAAGTAAAACTGACCTGCCCTCTTCTGGCTGGCAGATTGCAGGAGCCACTTCCTATCAAACCAGCCCGACTTGGCACTGGTGCCACCTTTCATCTGGGAACCATCCTGCGTATCGTGGATTTTCAGGAGCCAGCCGGCCACTCCCAGCCACAGGCCCCCAAACAAAACTACGGCCCTTTTCCCTGGCAATAAAACTACCTGCCCGTCTCTGGCTGGCAGATTGCAGGAGCCACTTCCTCTATCAAACCAGCCCGACTCGGCACTGGTGCCACCTTTCATCTGGGAACCATCCTGCGTATCGTGGATTTTCAGGAGCCAGCCGGCCACTCCCAGCCACAGGCCCCAACACAAACACGGCCCTTTTCCTGGAATAAAACTACCCCCCGCTCTGGCTGGCAGATTGCAGGAGCCACTTGCCTCTATCAATCCAGCCCGACTCGGCACTGGTGCCACCTTTCATCTGGGAACCATCCTGCGTATCGTGGATTTTCAGGCCAGCGGCCACTCCCAGCCACAGTCCCCAAAAAAATCACGGCCCTTTTCCCTGGAAGTAAAACTGACCTGCCCTCATCTGGCTGGCGATTGCAGGAGCACACTTCCCTCTATCAATCCAGCCCGACTTGGCACTGGTGCCACCTTTCATCTGGAACCATCCTGCGTATCGTGGATTTTCAGGAGCCAGCCGGCCACTCCCAGCCACAGGCCCCCGAACACAAACCACGGCCCTTTTCCCTGGCAAACAAAACTACCGCCCGCTTCTGGCTGGCAGATTGCAGGAGCCACTTCCCTCTATCAAACCAGCCGACTCGGCACTGGTGCCACCTTTCATCTGGGAACCATCCTGCGTATCGTGGATTTTCAGGAGCCAGCGGCCACTCCCAGCCACAGGCCCCAACAAAAACTACGGCCCTTTTCCCTGGAATAAAACTGACCTGCCCGTCATCTGGCTGGCAGATTGCAGGAGCCACTTGCCTCTATCAAATCCAGCCCGACTCGGCACTGGTGCCACCTTTCATCTGGGAACCATCCTGCGTATCGTGGATTTTCAGGAGCCAGCCGGCCACTCCAGCCACAGGCCCCCAAACACAAACCACGGCCCTTTTCCTGGCAAAAAAACTACCCCCGCTTCTGGCTGGCAGATTGCAGGAGCCACTTGCCTCTATCAATCCAGCCCGACTTGGCACTGGTGCCACCTTTCATCTGGGAACCATCCTGCGTATTGTGGATTTTCAGGAGCCAGCCGGCCACTCCCAGCCACAGGCCCCGAAACAAATACAATCTACGGCCCTTTTCCCTGGAAACAAAACTACCGCCCTCATCTGGCTGGCAGATTGCAGAGCCACTTGCACTATCAAACCAGCCCGACTGGCACTGGTGCCACCTTTCATCTGGGAACCATCCTGCGTATCGTGGATTTTCAGGAGCCAGCCGGCCACTCCAGCCACAGGCCCCAACACAAACTACGGCCCTTTTCCTGGAATAAAACTGACCTGCCCTCTTCTGGCTGGCAGATTGCAGGAGCCACTTGCCTCTATCAAACCAGCCGACTTGGCACTGGTGCCACCTTCATCTGGGAACCATCCTGCGTATCGTGGATTTTCAGGAGCCAGCGGCCACTCCCAGCCACAGGCCCCAAACAAAACTACGGCCCTTTTGGAAGTAAAACTGACTGCCCGTCTTCTGGCTGGCAGATTGCAGGAGCCACTTCCCTTATCAAACCAGCCCGACTGGCACTGGTGCCACCTTTCATCTGGGAACCATCCTGCGTATCGTGGATTTTCAGGAGCCAGCCGGCCACTCCCAGCCACAGGCCCCGAAACAAAACTACGGCCCCTTTTCCTGGAAGAAAACTGACCTGCCCGTCCCTGGCTGGCAGATTGCAGGAGCCACTTGCCTCTATCAATCCAGCCCGACTGGCACTGGTGCCACCTTTCATCTGGGAACCATCCTGCGTATCGTGGATTTTCAGGAGCCAGCCGGCCACTCCCAGCCCCAAAAACCCAAAAAAAAATCTACGGCCCCCCCTTTTCCCCGGGAAATTAAAACCCGACATGCCCATCAAACTGGCTGGCCCCATTTCAGCAGCCACTTTCCTCTATCAAACCGCCCCGACTTGGGGGCCACCTTTCCCTCTGGGGAAACCTTTCCGGGGTATCGTG
>NW_026994956.1:0-4931 GCF_028769735.1 Zonotrichia leucophrys gambelii
AAAACCACGCCCCTTTTCCCTGGAAATAAAACTGACCTGCCCTCTCTGGCTGGGAGATTCGGAGCCACTTTCCCTATCAAACCGCCCACTGGCACGGGGGGGGCCACCTTTTACGGGGCCTCCTGCGTATCGTGGGTTTTTAGGAGCCAACCGCCACTTCCCACCACACCCCCAACACAAAAAACGGGGCCCTTTTTTCCCCGGAAAAAAAACTAAAACCCCCCCCCTTTTGGTGAAATTGCAAGCCACTTGCCTCTATCAAACACCGACTTGGGACTGGGGCCACCTTTCATCTGGGGAAACCCTCCTGCTATCGTGGGTTTTCAGGGGCCCCCCGGCCACTCCCCCAAAGGCCCCCAACACAAACCACGGGGCCCTTTTTTCCCGGCAAACAATTACCCCCCCGTTTTGCGGCAATTGCAGGCCACTTTTCCCCTTCAAACCACCCGACTGACTGGTGCCACCTTTTCGGGGAAACCCCCTCGTATCGTGGGTTTTTAGGAGCCACCCCCACTCCCACCCAGGCCCCCGAACAAAAACCCGGCCCTTTCCCTTTTCAAAAAAAACTAACCCACCCCGCTTCTGGCTGGAAATTGCAAAGGCCCCTTAACCCATCCCAAACCCCCCGACTTGGGACTGGTGCCACCTTTTATCTGGAAACCACCTCGTATCGTGGGTTTTCAGGAGCCACCGCCACTCCCAGCCAAGGGCCCCCCAACAAAACCACGGGCCCTTTTTCCCTGGCAAAAAAAAACTCACCCCCCCCCTTCTGGCTGGGAGATTGCAGGGGCCCCTTTCCCCCATAAACCAGCCCGACACGGGACGGTCCACCTTTCATCTGGGAACCATCCCGCGTATCGGGATTTTTTAGGGGCCACCGCCCCCTCCCAAAAGGCCCCCAAAAAAAACACGGCCTTTTTTCCCTGGAATAAAACTACCTCCCCCTCTTTTGGGTGGCAATTCAGGGCCCCCTTCCCCCATCAAACCACCCACTGGGACGGGGCCCCCTTTTATCTGGGGGCCATCCGCGTATCGTGGATTTTCGGACCAGCCGCCCCCCCACCACAGCCCCCAAAAAAAACACGCCCTTTTCCGGGAAGAAAACAAAACCCGGCCCCCCTCTGGGTGCAATTGCAGGGGCCACTTCCCCCTATCAAACCCCCCGCTCGGCACTGGTGCCACCTTCATCTGGAACCATCCTGCTATCGGGATTTTCAGGAGCCAGCCGCTTCCCACCACAGGGCCCCGAACACAAACCACGCCCTTTTCCCTGGCAAAAAAACCACCCCCCCGCTCTGCGGCAGATTGCAGACCACTTCCCCTATCAAACCCCCGCCCCGGACTGGTGCCAAAACCCTTTTATCTGGGAACCACCGCTATGGGATTTTCAGGAGCCAGCCGGGCCCCTCCCCGCCACAGCCCCCAAAAAAACACGGCCCTTTTTTCCCCGGAAGTAAAACACCGCCCTCTCGCGCAGATTGCAGACCCCCCTTTTCTACAAAACCGCCCGACTGGCACGGGCCACCCTTTTATCGGGGAAAACCCCCCGCTATCGTGGTTTCAGGAGCCCGCCGGGCCTCCCACCACAGGCCCCAACCAAAAACGGCCTTTTCCCCCCGGGGAAAAAACCACCCGCCCCCGCTTCTGGGTGGAATTGCAGGACCACTTGCTCTCTCAAACCACCACTGCACTGGTGCCACCTTTCATCTGGGAACCTCCTGCTACGTGGGTTTTCAAGCCAGCGGGCCCCCCAGCCACAGGCCCCGAACACAAACCAGCCCCTTTCCCTGAAGGAAACCAAAACCCCCCGCTCTGGGTGGCAAAAGCAGGAGCCACTTCCCCTCCCTATCAAAACCCCCCGACATGGACGGGGCCACCTTTCATCTGGAGCCATCCTGCGATCTGGATTTTCGGGGCCACCCCCACTCCCCGCCACAGGCCCCCCAAAAACAAAAATACGGGGCCCTTTTTTCCCGGAAGTAAAACACCTCCCTCATTGGGTGCAGATTGCAGAGCCACTTGCCTCTATCAAACCCGCCCGACTCGGGACTGGGGCCACCTTTCATCGGGGCCACCTGCTTCGGATTTCAGGGCCCCCCTTCTCCCACCACAGGGCCCCCGAACCAAACCAAAGGCCCTTTACCCTGGCAAAGAAAACACACCCGCCCCCTTCTTGCTGGCAATTGCAGGGCCCCCCCATATCAAACCACCCCCCGGGCACTGGTGCCCACCTTTCATCTGGGAACCATCCTGCATATCTGGATTTTCAGGAGCCACCCGGGCCCCCCCACCACAGGGGCCCCCAAAACACAAACACGGCCCTTTTCTCTGGAATAAAACTGACCTCCCGCATCTGCTGGGAATTGAGGAAACCACTTGCCTCATCAAACCAGCCCACTCGGGACGGTGCCACCTTTTATCCGGGGAAACCATCCTGCATATCGTGGATTTTCAGGCCAGCCGCTTTTCCCCCCCAGCCCCGGCCCCGAACACAAACCCGGCCATTTTCCCTGGGGAACAAAACACCCCGCCCCCCTTTTGGGTGGCAGATTCAGGACCTTGACTCTCTAACCAGCCTGACTCGACACTGGGGCCACCTTTCATCGGAACCAAACCTGCTATTGGATTTTCAGGGGCCACCGGGCCCCCCCCCAGGCCCCAAAAAAAACCACGGGCCCTTTCCCCCGGAAAAAAAAAAAACCCGCCCCCTTCTGGCGGCAGATTTCAGGGGCCACTTTCCCCCATCAAAAACCCCGCCCCGCACTGGGCATTTCATCTGGAAAACCCTCCTCTATCGTGGATTTTTTAGGGCCACCCGGCACTCCCACCACAGGCCCCAAACAAAACCCGGCCTTTTTCCCGGAAAAAAACTTACCCCCCCCCTTTTGGCTGGCAATTGCAGAGCCACTTGAAATTCCCAAAAACCCCACTGCACTGGTGCCACTTTCATCTGGGGAACCATCCTGCTATTGTGGGTTTTCAGGAGCCACCGGGCCCCTCCAGCCCAAAAAAATACTAAAGCCCTTTTTCCCTGGAAAAAAACAACCGCCCACTTTTGGGTGGCAAATTTCGGAGCCCCTTGTCTACAAACCACCCCACTTGGCCTGTGCCACTTTTCTGGGGCCATCCCGTATAATTTTCAGGGCCAGCCCCACTCCAGCCACAGGCCCAAAAAAACTACGGGCCCCTTTCCCTGGGAAAAAAACTGACCGCCCATCCTGCGGGGAATTGCGAAACCATTTTTCAAAATCCCCAAATTGGCCTGGTGCCACCCTTTTATTGGGAAACCCTCCCTTTTCGTGGGGTTTTCAGAGCAAACCGGGCCCCTCCCAAACAGCCCCCCCAACAAAACCAGGCCCTTTCCCTGGGAAAAAAACTTACCCGCCCCCCTTTTGGGGCAGATTGCAGGAGCCACTTCCCCATCAAACCGCCCGACTCGGCACTGGTTTCCAAACCTTCATCTGGAACCATCCTGCTATCGGGATTTTCAGGAGCCACCCCCACTCCCCCGCCACAAGTCCCCCCCAAAAAACACGGGCCCTTTTCCTGAAAAAAAGAAACCCCCTTCTCTGGCAATTGCCGGCCACTTTATTAAAAAACCGTCCAAATGGCATGGTCACCTTTTCGGAAAACCATCCTGCTATCGTGGGTTTTCAGGAGCCAGCCGCCACCCCACCACACCCCCGAAAAAAAAACCGGCCCTTTTTTTCCGGAAAAAAACTACCGCCCCCCTCTCGGGAAATTTCAGAGCACTTGCCTCATCAACCAGCCCGAAATCGGGGCCGGGGCCACCTTCACTGGGGAACCTCCTGCTATCGGGATTTTCAGGGGCCGCCGGCCACTCCCAGCCCCAGCCCCCGAACACAAACCACGCCCTTTTTTCCCCGCAAAAAATACCCCCCCCTTCTGGGTGCAGATTGAGGAAAACTTCCCCTATCAAACCAGCCCACTCGGGACTGGGCAAACCTTCATCTGGGAACCATCCTGCTATCGTGGATTTTCAGGAGCCAGCCGCCATCCCAGCCACAGGCCCCCCAACACAAAAAACGGCCCTTTTCCCTGGAAACAAAATACCCACCCCGCTTTTGGCTGGCAATTGCGGACCACTTCCCTCTCTCAAACCACCCCACTCGGCACGGTGCCACCTTTCATCTGGGAAACCCTCCTCGTATCGTGGATTTTCAGGGGCCAGCCCCCACTCCCACACGGGCCCCCCAACACAAACACGGCCCTTTTCCTTGCAAAAAAAACAACCCCCCCCGCTTTTGGCGGAAATTGCGAGCCACTGCCCCTATCAAAACCCCCCCTTGCACTGGGGCCACCTTTCATCTGGGGAAACCCCGCTATCGTGGATTTCAGGAGCCAGCCGCCACCCCACCACAGGCCCCCAAAAAAAACCACCCCCCTTTTCCCCCGCAAAAAAAAACTCACCCGCCCCCCCTTCTGGCTGGCAGTTTCAGGAGCCACTTCCCTCTATAACCACCCGACCGGCACGGGGCCACCTTTCATCTGGGGAAACCATCCCGCGATCGTGGATTTCAGGACCCGCCGGGACCCCGCACAGTCCCCAAAAAAAAACTACGGTCCTTTCCCCGGAATTAAAACTGACCTCCCCCCCTCTGCCCTGGGAGATTTCAGGAGCCACTTTCCCCATCAAACCACCCCCCCTGGCCCTGGTGCCACCTTTCTGGGAGCCATCCCGTTTTGGATTTTCAGGGCCGCCCCCACTCCAGCCACAAGCCCCCAAAAAAATACCCCTTTTCCCTGGAAATAAAACTGACCCCGCCCCATGGTTGGGATTTTCAGACCACTTGTTATCAAACACCCAAATGGGACTGGGGCCACCTTTCACTGGAACCATCCTGCTATCGTGGGTTTTTAGGAGCCACCCGGGCCCCCCCAGCACACCCCCCAAAAAAAAACCCCCCCCT
>NW_026994957.1:0-4928 GCF_028769735.1 Zonotrichia leucophrys gambelii
GGCTCCTTTCAAAACGCCCGCCAGAAGCGCGGGGGGGTGAAAATTTTTTTGGGCCCGGGAAAAGGGCCCTGGTTTGTGTTCGGGGGCCGGGGTGGGAGTGGCGGCTGGCTCCTGAAAATCCACGATAGCAGGATGGTTCCCCCGATGAAAGGTGGCCCCAGGCCCAGTCGGGCTGGATTTGATAGAGGGAAGTGGCTCATGCAATCTGCCAGGGCCCCGACGCAGGGCGGGTGAGTTTTCTTTGCCCCGGGAAAAAGGGGCCTTTGGGTTTTTTTTCGGAGGGCCTTGGTCTGGGAGTGGCCGGTGGCTCCTGAAAAAATTTCCCCGATAAAGCAGGATGGGGTTCCCGATGAAAAGGGGGCACCCCGTACCGGTTGGGCAGGTTTGGTAATACCCAAATGGGGGGGGTGGTGCAATTTTGCCCCGCCAGATGATGGGCAGGTCAGTTTTTTCTTCCAGGGAAAAGGGCCGTAGATTGTTTTTGGGGGCTTGTGGCGGGGGGTTTGGCCCCTGGCTCCTGAAAAACCACAAAAACCTTTGATGGCTCCCAGACCCAATGTGGCACCCGTGCCAAATCGGGCTGGCTTGATAAGGCAAGTGGCTCCTGCAATCTGCCAGCCCAGATGACAGGCAGGTCAGTTTTAAATTCCAGGGGAAAAAAGGGGCCCTGGTTTTGTTCCCGGGGGGCCCGTGGCTGGGGGTTTGGCCCCGGGGGGGGTCCTGAAAATCCCGATACGCCGGAGGTTCCCAGATGAAGGGGGGCACCCGTGCCAAGTTGGGCTGGTTTGAGAAGCCCAAATGGTTCCTGCAATCTGTCAGCCAGAAGATGGGCAGGGGCAGTTTTAATTCCAGGGAAAAAAAGGGCCCTACTTTTTTTTTGGGGGTTGTGGAAGGGGGTGGCCCGGGTGGCTCCTGAAAATCCACAATACGCAGGTTTGGGTTTCCCCTATGAAAAGGGGGGCACCAGTGGGGTCGGGTGGGTTTTATTTTGGGCCCAATTTGGGTCCCGCAAACTTCCAGCCAAGGGGGGGGGGGGTTAGTTTTTTTTCCCGGGAAAAGGGCTGTGGGTTTTTTTTCGGGGAAACCCGTGGCTGGGGGTGGCCCGGTGGCTCCCGAAAATCCACGATACGCAGGGGGGGGTGGTTCCCCGATGAAAGGTGGCACCGGGCCAAATCGGGTGGGGTTTATGAGGCAAGTGGCTCCGCAATCTTTCCAGCCAGAGGGCGGGGGGTCCTAGTTTTGTTTCCAGAAAAGCCGTGGTTTGTGTTCGGGCCTGTCGGAGGGCCGCTGCTCCTGAAATCCACATACCAGGGTGGTTCCCAATGAAAGGGGGGGCCAGTGCCAATCGGGCTGTATAGAGCAAGTGTCCTCAATCGCCAGCCAAACGGCAGGCATTTTACTTCCAGGAAAAGGGCCGTATTTTGTTCGGGGCCTGTGCGGGAGTGCCGGGTGGCTCCTGAAAATCCACGATACCAGGGTGGGTTTCCCAGATGAAAGGTGGGACATGCCGATCGGGGGGTTTGATAGGGAAGTCTCCTGCAATCTGACCCCCAGAAAGGGCGGGGGTTTCTTGCCAGGAAAAGCCTGGTTTGTTTCGGGGCCTTGCGGGGGTGGCCGGCTTTTCCCGAAAATCCACGATACCAATGGTTCCCAGATGAATTGGGACCAGTGCCGAGTGGCTTTGATAGAGGCAAGTGGCTCCTGCAATCTGCCACCAGAACGGCGGGATTTTTTCCAGGAAAAGGGGGTGTTTGTTTGGCCTGTGGTGGAGTCGCTGGCTCTAATCCACGACGCAGATGGTCCAATGAAAGGTGGCACAGTCCGAGTTGGCTGTTTAACAAGTGCTCTCAATTGCCAGCAATGAGGGCGGTCAGTTTTACTCAGGAAAGGCCGTAGATTGTTTTGGACTGTGCGGGAGTGGCCGCTGCCCTGAATCCACATACGCAGATGGTCCCGAAAGGTGCACCAGTGCCCAGTGGCTGTTTGATGAGAATGGTCCTGCATCTGCGCCAGAGCGGGGTATTTTTTTGCCAGGAAAGGCCGTGTTTGTGTGGGGCTTGGCGGAGTGCCGGGGCTCCTGAAAATCCACATACGCAGATGGTCCAAGAAAGGTGGCACCAGTCGATGGGCTGGTTAGAGGAAGTGCTCTGCATCTGCCGCCAGAGGGGGTGAGTTTCTTGCCAGGAAAGGGCGTGTTGTTCGGGGCTTGTGGGATGGCGGCTGCTCCTGAAATCCAGATCGCAGTGGTCCGAAAGGTGGCACCAGTCGAGTGGGCGGTTGATAACAGTGGCTGCAATCTGCCAGCCAGAAGCGGACAGTTTTTTCAGAAAGCGTGTTTTGGGCTTGTGGAGTGCCGGTGTCCTGAATCCACATACGCAGATGGTTCCCAATGAAGGTGGCACAGTCCAGTCGGGTGGTTGATAGAGCAAGTGGCTCCTGCAATCTCAGCAGGGGGGTTTTATTCCAGGGAAGGGCGTGTTTTTTGGGGAGTGTGGAGGCGGCTGCCGAAAACACGTTGCAGGAGTTCCAATGAAAGGTGCACGTGCCAGTCGGGTGGATTGATAGGGCAGTGTCCTGCAATCTGCAGCCAGAGGGGCAGTCAGTTTATTCAAAAGGGCCGTTTTTTTGGGGCTGTGGTGGAGTGGCGGCTGGCTCTGAATCCACATACGCAGATGGTTCCCAATAAGGTGGCCCAGTTGTGGCTGTTTGATGGTCAAGTGGCTCCTGCAATTCCAGCCAGGGGTGGGTAGTTTTTTCCAGAAAAGGCTTGGTTTTTTTCGGGGACTTGCGGGTGCGGCTGGCTCCTGAAAATCACATAGCAGGATGGTTCAGATGAAGTGGCACCATGCTGATCGGGCTGATTGATGAGGCAAGTGGCACCTGCAATCTGCCGCAGATGATGCAGGTCAGTTTTCTCCAGGGAAAAGGGCCGTAGTTTTTTCGGGGCTGTGGCGGGAGTGCCGCTGTCTGAAATCCGATACCAGGTGTTCCCAGATGAAGGGGACCAGTACAAGTCGGGCTGTTTTGAGAGAGAGTGGTCTGCAATCTGCAGCAGAAGATGGGCAGGTCATTTTACTCAGGGAAAGGGCCGATTGTTTGGGGGCCCGTGGCTGGGAGTGGCCGGCTGGCTCCTGAAAATCCACGATACGCAGGATGGTTCCCAGATGAAAGTGGCACCAGTTCCAAGTTGGGCTGGTTTGAGAGAGCAAGTGGTTCCTGCAATCTGCCAGCCAGAAGGAGGGCAGGTCAGTTTTAATTCCAGGGAAAGGGGCCGTATTTTTGTTTTGGGGACTTTTGGCTGGAGTGGCCGGCTGGCTCCTGGAAATCCACAATACGCAGGATGGTTCCCAATGAAAGGTGGAACAGTGTCGAGTCGGGCTGGTTTTGGGCAAGTGGTTCTGCAATCTGCCAGCAGATGATGGGCAGGTCAGTTTTAATTCCAGGGAAAAGGGCCGTAGTTTGTGTTTCGGGGACTGTGGCTGGGAGTGGCCGGCTGGCTCCTGAAAATCCACGATACGCAGGATGGTTCCCAGATGAAAGGTGGCACCAGTGCCAAGTCGGGCTGGATTGATAGAGGCAAGTGGCTCCTGCAATCTGCCAGCCAGAATGACGGGCAGGTCAGTTTTACTTCAGGGAAAAGGGCCTGTATATTTGTGTTCGGGGGCCTGTGGCTGGGAGTGGCCGCTGGCTCCTGAAAATCCACGATACGCAGGATGGTTCCCAGATGAAAGGTGGCACCAGTGCCGAGTCGGGCTGGTTTGATAATGACAAGTGGCTCTGCAATCTGCCAGCCAGAGGAGGGCAGGTCAGTTTTACTTCCAGGGAAAAGGGCCGTAGTATTTGTTTGGGGACCTGTGTCTGGGAGTGGCCGGCTGGCTCCTGAAATTCCACGATACGCAGGATGGTTCCCAGAGAAAGGTGGCACCAGTGACCGAGTGGGCTGGTTTGATAGAGGCAAGTGGCTGGGATCTGCCAGCCAGATGAGGGCAGGTCAGTTTTACTTCCAGGGAAAGGGCCGTAGTTTGTTTGGGACTTTTGGCTGGGAGTGGCCGGCTGGCTCCCGAAATCACAAAACGCAGGATGGTTCCCAGATGAGGGGGCACCAGTGTCGAGTCGGGCTGGTTTTATAGAGTCAAGTGGCTCCTGCAATCTGCCAGCCAGAGACGGGGGGTAATGTTTTTGCCCAGGGAAAAGGGCCGTGGTTTGTGTTCGGGGGCCTGTGGTGGGAGTGGCCGGCTGGCTCCTGAAAATCCCCGATAGCAGGATGGTTCCCAGATGAAAAGGGGGCACCAGTGCCAAATCGGGCTGGATTGATAGAGGCAAGTGGCTCCTGCAATCTGCCAGCCAGACGAGGGCGGTAGTTTTCTTTCCAGGGAAACGGGGCCCTTGTTTTTGTTCGGGACCCGTGGTTGGGAGGTGGCCGGTGGCTCCTGAAAATCCACGAATACGCAGGATGGTTCCAGATGAAAGGGTGCACCATACGAGTGGGAGGTTTGGGAATCAAGTGGCTTGCAATCTCCGCCCGGGGGAGGTAGTTTTTTCCCCGGGAAAAAAGGGGGGGGTTTTTTGGGGACTTTGGCTGGGAGTGGCGGGGGGCTCCCGAAAATCCCAATACCAGATGGTCCCGAAAGTGGCACCCGGCCAAGTCGGGCTGGTTGATAGAGGCAGTGGCTCCGCAATCTGCCGCAGTGACGGCAGGTCGTTTTACTTCAGGGGAAAAGGGGCCCTGGTTTTGTTTGGGGGCTGTGGCTGGGAGTGGCGGCTGGGTCCCGAAAATCCACGATCGCGGATGGTTCCCCGATGAAGGGTGGCACCCGTGCCCAAATTGGGGTGGTTGAGGAGCCAAAAGGGGTTCCCGCAATCTGTCAGCCAGAAGATGGGCAGGGCAGTTTTACTTCCAGGGGAAAGGGGGCCCTTTTTTTTTTTTT
>NW_026994958.1:0-4926 GCF_028769735.1 Zonotrichia leucophrys gambelii
GCCACCTTTCATCTGGAAACCCTCCCTTTTCGTGGGTTTTTAGGGCCAGCCGCCCCTCCCAGCCAAAAGGCCCCCAAAAAATACTACGGCCCCTTTTCCGGAGTAAAACTGACCTGCCCCATCTGGCTGGCAATTGCAGAGCACTTGCCTCTACAACCCCCCGACTGGCACTGGTGCCACCTTTCATCTGGGGAAATCCCGTATCGTGGATTTCCCGGAGCCAGCCCGGGCCCTCCAGCCACAGCCCCCCCAAAAAAACCACGGCCCCTTTTTCCCCGGAAAAAAAATACCCCCCCCCCTCGTGGGGTTGCAGGACCACTTGCCCACAAACCCCAGCACTGTCCCCCCTTTCATCTGGGGAAACCCTCCCGCGTATCGGGATTTTCAGGAGCCCCCCGGCCCCTCCCACCCCAAGCCCCCACACAAACCCCGGGCCCTTTTTCCCCCGGCAAACAAAATCACCCCCCCCTTCTGGTGGCAGATTGCAGGAGCCACTTCCCCTTTTCAAACCAGCCCCCTCGCACTGGTGCCCTTTCACTGGGAACCATCCGGGTTTTGTGGGTTTTTTGGGGGAGCGGCCCCCCAGCCACGGCCCCCAAAAAAAAACAGGCCCTTTTCCTGAAAAAAACTATTTCCCCTTGGTGAGATTGCGGGGGCCCTTGTCTTCAAACCCGCCCATTGGGACTTGGCCCCTTTCATCTGGGAACCACCGGGTAGTGGATTTTCAGGAGCCGCCGGCCACTCCCCGCCACAGGCCCCAAAAAAAAACGCCCTTTTCCCCGGAAAAAACTACCGCCCCATTGGCTGGGAGTTTTCAGGGGGCCCCTTCCCCCCATCAAACCAGCCCCACTGGCACTGGGGGCCCCCTTTATCTGGGGAACCCTCCTGCTATCGTGGATTTTCGGCCAGCCGGCCACTCCCCACAGCCCCCAACACAAACCAAGGCCCTTTTTTTTTCCCTTGGGGAAAAAAACCACCGCCCCTTTTTGCTGGCAGATTGCAGGAGCCCTTCCCAATCAACCACCCCACTGGGACTGGGGCCACTTTCATCTGGGAACCTCCTCGTAAAGTGGATTTTTAGGACCAGCCGCCCCTCCCGCCACACCCCCAAAAAAACCCGGCCCTTTTTTCCCCGGAAAAAAACTACCGCCCCCTTCTGGTGGCAGATTTGCAGGACCACTTCCCCCTTTCAAAAACCCATGGCATGGTGCCACTTTTTTCTAACCATCCTGCGTATGTGGATTTTCAGGGGCCAGCCGGCCACTCCCAGCCCGGCCCCAAAAAAAACAAAGGGCCTTTTCCCTGGAAAAAACACCCCCCCCCTTCTGGCTGGAGATTGCAGGAACCACTTCCCCCTTTCAAACACCCAATGGCACTGGTGCCACCCTTTCATCGGGGAAACCCCCTGTTATGTGGGTTTTCAGGAGCCGCCGCCATCCCCCCCAAGGGGCCCCAAAACAAACAGGCCTTTTCCTGGAAAAAACTCCGCCCCTTTTGGCTGGCAGATTTCAAACATCCCCCTTCAAACAGCCCATTTTTCATGGCCATTTATCTGGGGAACCATCCGGATCGTGGGTTTTCGGACCAGCCGGGCCCCTCCCACCACAGGCCCCAAAAAAAAACCACGGGCCCTTTTCCGGAAAAAACTACCCCCCTTCTTGGGTGGCAGATTGCAGGACCACTTCCCCCTTTTCAACCACCCCACTCGGCATGGTCCACTTATCTGGAAATCCTGCTATGTGGGTTTTTTGGGGCCCGCCGGCCATCCCACCCAGGCCCCAAAAAAAAACGGCCCCTTTTTCCCTGGAAAAAACTACCGCCCCCTTTGGCTGGGAGATTGCAGACCCCTTCCTAAAACACCCATGGCACTGGTGCCCTTTTTATCTGGGGAACCCTCCGCGTATGTGGGGGGGGGGGGGGGGGGGGGGGGAAAAAAAAAAAAAAAAAAAAAAAAAAAAAAAAACCCCTTGGGTTTTTTAGGGGCCACCGCACTCCCACCCAGGCCCAAACCAAAACCCGGGCCTTTTCCCTGGGGAAAACTGACCTGCCCTTCGGCGGAGATTGCAGGAGCACTTCCCCCTATCAAAACCAGCCCCCTTTGGGGTTGCCCCTTCACTTGGAACCATCCTGCGTATCGGATTTTTCAGGAGCCACCGCCACCCCACCACAGGCCCCGAACAAAAAACCACGGGTTTTTCCTGGAAACAAAACTCAACCCCCCGTTCTGGGTGAGTTGCAGGAGCCCTTTCCCCTATCAAACCCCCCTGGCACTGGTGCCACCTTTTTATCTGGGAACCATCCGGGGTATCGTGGATTTTCGGGCCAGCCGGCCACCCCAGCCCCAAGGGCCCAAAAAAAAAAACGGCCCTTTTTTCCCCGGGGAAAAAAAATGCCCCTCTTGGTGGAGATTGCGGGGGCCATTGTTATCAAACCAGCCGACTGGGACTGGCCCCTTTCATCTGGGAAACCCTCCTGGTTAGTGTTTTCAGGACCAGCCGGGCCCCCCCAGCCACAGGCCCCAAACAAAACTACGGCCCTTTCCCTGGATGTAAAAAATGACCTGCCCGTCATCTGGCTGGCAGATTGCAGGACCACTTGCCTCTATCAATCCAGCCCGACTCGGCACTGGGGCCACTTCATCTGGGAACCATCCTGCGTATCGTGGATTTTCAGAGCCAGCCGGCCACTCCCAGCCACAGGCCCCCGAACACAAACCACGGCCCTTTTCCCTGGAATAAAACTGACCTGCCCGTCATCTGGCTGGCAGATTGCAGGAGCCACTTGCCTCTATCAATCCAGGCCGACTCGGCACTGGTGCCACCTTTCATCTGGGAACCATCCTGCGTATCGTGGATTTTCAGGAGCCAGCGGACCACTCCCAGCCACAGGCCCCCAAACACAAACCACGGCCCTTTTCCCTGGCAAACAAAACTCACCTCTCCCGCTTCTGGCTGGCAGATTGCAGGAGCCACTTCCCTCTATCAAACCAGCCCGACTCGGCACTGGTGCCGCCTTTCATCTGGGAACCATCCTGCGTATCGTGGATTTTCAGGAGCCAGCCGGCCACTCCCAGCCACAGGCCCCGAACACAAACTACGGTTCTTTTCCCTGGAAAAAAACTCACCTCCCAGTTTGGCTGGCAGATTGCAGGAGCCACTTCCTCTATCAAACCAGCCCGACTCGGCACTGCTGCCACCTTTCATCTGGGAACCATCCTGCGTATCGTGGATTTTTCAGGAGCCAGCCGCCACTCCCAGCCACAGGCCCCAAACAAATACTACGGCCCTTTCCCTGGAAGTAAAACTGACCTGCCATCATCTGGCTGCAGATTGCAGGAGCCACTTTCCTCTATCAAACCAGCCCAACTCGGCACTGGTGCCACCTTTCATCTGGGAACCATCCTGCGTATCGTGGATTTTCAGGAGCCAGCCGCCACTCCCAGCCACAGGCCCCCAAACACAAACCACGGCCCTTTTCCCTGGCAAACAAAACTCACACCGCCCCTTCTGGCTGGCAGATTGCAGGAGCCACTTCCCTCTATCAAACCAGCCCGACTCGGCACTGGTGCCACGTTTCATCTGGAACCATCCTGCGTATCGTGGATTTCAGGAGCCAGCCGCCACTCCAGCCACAGGCCCCAACACAAACCACGGCCCTTTTCCCTGGCAACAAAACTCACCTGCCCCGCTTCTGGCTGGCAGATTGCAGGAGCCACTTCCCCATATCAAACAGCCCGACTCGCACTGGTGCCACCTTTCATCTGGGAACCATCCTGCGTATCGTGGATTTTCAGGAGCCAGCCGCACTCCCAGCCACAGGCCCAAACAAAATACTACGCCTTTTCCCTGGAAGTAAAACTGACCTCCCACTTCTGGCTGGCAGATTGCAGGAGCCACTTCCTCTATCAAACCAGCCCGACTGGCACTGGTGCCACCTTCATCGGAACCATCCTGCGTATCGTGGATTTTCAGGAGCCAGCCGCCACTCCCAGCCAAGGCCCCCAACACAAACTACGGCCTTTTCCCTGGAAAACAAAACTACCGCCCACTTCTGGCTGGCAGATTGCAGAGCCACTCCTCTATCAAACCAGCCCGAACTGGCACTGGTGCCACCTTTCATCTGGGAACCATCCTGCTATCGTGGATTTTCAGGAGCCAGCCGCCACTCCCAGCCACAGGCCCCGAACACAAACCACGGCCCTTTTCCCTGGCAACAAAACTCACCCACCCGACATCTGGCTGGCAGATTGCAGAGCCACTTCCCTCTATCAAACCAGCCCACTCGCACTGGTGCCACCTTTCATCTGGGAACCATCCTGCTATCGTGGATTTTCAGGAGCCAGCCGGGCCCCTCCCAGCCACAGGCCCCAAACAAATACTGGGCCCTTTCCCTGGAATAAAACTGCCGCCCTCTTTTGGCTGGCAGATTGCAGAAGCCCCTTTCCTCTTCAAACCAGCCCACTTGGGACTGGGGCCACCTTTCTCTGGGGAAACCCTCCGCGTATCGTGATTTTCGAGCCAGCCGCCACTCCCAGCCACAGGCCCAACACAAAACCACGGCCCTTTTCCCTGGAAACAAACTACCCCCCCCGCTTTCTGGCTGGCCAATTGCAGGAGCCACTTGCCTCCATCAACCACCCGACTCGGCACTGGTGCCACCTTTCATCTGGAACCCTCCTGCGTATCGTGGATTTCAGGAGCCAGCCGGCCACTCCCACCACAGCCCCCGAAACAAACCACGGCCCTTTTCCCTGGAAAAAAAAACTCACCCCCCCGCTTTGGCTGGCAGATTGCAGGACCACTTCCCCTATCAAACCAGCCCGACTCGGCACTGGGGCCAACCTTTTATCTGGGAACCATCCTGCGTATCGTGGATTTTCAGGAGGCCAGCGGCCACTCCCCGCCACAGCCCCCGAACACAAACCAC
>NW_026994959.1:0-4922 GCF_028769735.1 Zonotrichia leucophrys gambelii
GCCCCCTATCTGATTTTCAGGGCCCCCGGCCCCCTCCCGGGGACAGGGCCCCAACAAAACCACGGGCCCCTTTTCCTGGCAAAAAAACTAAACCCCCCCCTTTTGGCGGAGTTGCAGGGCCACTTCTCTATCAACCAGCCCGACTCGGCACTGGTGCCACCTTTCATCTGGGAACCATCCTGCGTATCGTGGATTTTCAGGACCAGCCGGCCACTCCCAGCCACAGCCCCCGAACACAAAACTACGGCCCTTTCCCTGGCAAAGAAAACCCACCCCCGCTCTGGCTGGCAGATTGCAGGAGCCACTTGCCTCATCAAACCAGCCGACTTGGCACTGGTGCCACCTTTATCTGGGAACCATCCTGCGTATCGTGGATTTTCAGGAGCCAGCCGGCCACTCCCAGACACAGGTCCCCAAACAAATACTACGGTCCTTTTCCCTGGAATTAAAACTGACCTGCCCATCTTCTGGCTGGCAGATTGCAGGAGCCATTTCCCCATATCAAACCAGCCCGACTTCGGCACTGGTGCCACTTTCATCTGGGAACCATCTGCGTATCGTGGATTTTCAGGAGCCAGCCGGCCACTCCCAGCCACAGGCCCCCGAACACAAACACGGCCCTTTTCCCTGGTTAACAAAACTACCCGCCGCTTCTGGCTGGCAGATTGCAGGAGCCACTTGACTCTATCAAACCAGCCCGACTCGACACTGGTGCCACCATTTCATCTGGGAACCATCCTGGCTATCGTGGATTTTCAGGGGCCAGCCGGCCACTCCCAGCCACAGGCCCCCAACACAATCCACGGCCCTTTTCCCTGGCAAAAAAAACTCACCACCCCGCTTCTGGCTGGCAGATTGCAGGAGCCACTTGCCTCTATCAAACCAGCCCGACTCGGCACTGGTGCCACCTTTCATCTGGGAACCATCCTGCGTATCGTGGATTTTCAGGAGCCAGCCGGCCACTCCCAGCCACAGGCCCCGAACAAAACCACGGCCCTTTTCCCTGGCAAAAAAACTCACCCGCCCCGCTTCTGCTGGTAGATTGCAGGAGCACACTTCCTCTATCAAACCAGCCCGACTCGGCACTGGTGCCACCTTTCATCTGGGAACCATCCTGCGTATCGTGGATTTTCAGGAGCCAGCCGGCCACTCCCACCACAGGCCCCCCAAACACAAACTACGGCCCTTTCCCTGGAATAAAACTGACCTGCCCATCTTCTGGCTGGCAGATTGCAGGAGCCACTTGGCTAATTCAAACCAGCCCAACTTGGCACTGGTGCCACCTTTCATCTGGGAACCATCCTGCGTATCGTGGATTTTCAGGAGCCAGCAAGCCACACCTAGCCACAGGCCCCGAAAGACAAATTTCGGCCCTTTTCCCTGGAATAAAATGACCTGCCCTCATCTGGCTGGCAGATTGCAGGAGCCACTTGCCTCTATCAACCAGCCCGCTTGGCACTGGTGCCACCTTTCATCTGGGAACCATCCTGCGTATCGTGGATTTTCAGGAGCCAGCCGGCCCCCCCAGCCACAGGCCCCCGAAACACAAACCACGGCCCTTTTCCCTGGCAAAGAAAATCTCGACCCCGCTTCTGGCTGGCAGATTGCAGGAGCACTTCCCTCTATCAAACCAGCCCGACTCGGCACTGGTGCCACCTTTCATCTGGGAACCATCCTGCGTATCGTGGATTTTCAGGAGCCAGCCGGCCACTCCAGCCACAGGCCCCCGAACACAAACACGGCCCTTTTCCCTGGCAAAAAAACTACCGCCCCTTCTGGCTGGCAGATTGCAGGAGCCACTTGCCTCTATCAAACCAGCCCGCTCGCACTGTGCCACCTTTCATCTGGGAACCATCCTGCGTATCGTGGATTTTCAGGAGCCAGCCGGCCACTCCCAGCCACAGGCCCCCGAAACAGACCACGGCCTTTTCCCTGGCAAAGAAAACTCACCCGCCCCGCTTCTGGCTGGCAGATTGCAGGAGCCACTTCCTCTATCAACCACGCCGACTCGGCACTGGTGCACACCTTTCATCTGGGAACCATCCTGCGTATCGTGGATTTTCAGGAGCCAGCCGGCCACTCCCAGCCACAGGCCCCCAAACACAAACCACGGCCCTTTCCCCTGGAAAAAAAACTACCCCCACGCTTCTGGCTGGCAGATTGCAGGAGCCACTTCCCTCTATCAAACCAGCCCAACTCGCACTGGTGCCACCTTCCATCTGGGACCATCCTGCGTATCGTGGATTTTCAGGAGCCAGCCGGCCACTCCCAGCCACAGGCCCCCAAACACAAAACACGGCCCCTTTTCCCTGAAAGTAAAACTACCTGCCGTCATCTGGCTGGCAGATTGCAGGAGCCACTTGCCTCTATCAATCCAGCCCGACTCGGTACTGGTGCCACCTTTCATCTGGGAACCATCCTGCGTATCGTGGATTTTCAGGAGCCAGCCGGCCACTCCCAGCCACAGGCCCCCGAACACAAACACGGCCCTTTCCTGGCAAAAAAACCCACCCACCTCTTGGCTGGCAGATTGCAGGAGCCACTTGCTCTATCAATCCAGCCCGACTCGGCACTGGTGCCACCTTTCATCTGGAACCATCCGCGTATCGTGGATTTTCAGGAGCCAGCCGCCACTCCCAGCCACAGGCCCCCGAACACAAACACGGCCCTTTTCCCTGGCAAAGAAAACTCACCCGCCCCGCTTCTGGCTGGCAGATTGCAGAGCCACTTGCCTCTATCAATCCAGCCCGACTGGCACTGGGCCACCTTTCATCTGGGAACCATCCTGGTATCGGGATTTTCAAGGAGCCAGCCGCCACTCCCAGCCAAGGCCCCCCAAACAAATACTACGGCCTTTTCCCTGGAAAGAAAACTACCCGCCCCTTCTGGCTGGCAGATTGCAGGAGCCACTCCTCTATCAAAACCCGCCCGACTTGGTCTGGTGCCACCTTTCATCTGGGAACCATCCTGCGTATCGTGGATTTTCAGGAGCCCGCCGGCCAACCCAGCCACAGGCCCCCGAACAAAAACGGCCCCTTTTTCCCCGGAAAAAACTACCCCCTTTTTGGCTGGCAAAAATTGCAGGAGCCACTTCTCTATCAAACCAGCCCGACTCGGCACTGGTGCCACCTTTCATCTGGGACCATCCTGCGTATCGTGGATTTTCAGGAGCCAGCCGGCCACTCCCAGCCCCAGGCCCCCAAACCCAAAATACGGCCCTTTTCCCTGAATAAAACTGACCTGCCCATCTTCTGGGCTGGCAGATTGCAGGACCACTTCCCTCATCAAACCAGCCCCTGGCACTGGGGCCACCCTTTTATCGGGAACCATCCTGCGTATCGGGATTTTCAGGGCCAAAACCGGCCCCTCCCAGCCACAAACCCCCCCCCCAAACCACGGCCCTTTTCCCTGAAAAAACTACCCCCCCGCTTTTGGCGGCAGATGCAGGGCACTTCCCCCTTTTCAACCACCCCTGGACGGGCCCCCCTTTCATTGGAACCACCCCGCAACGTGGATTTCAGGACCAGCCCGGGCCCCCCCGCCACAGGCCCCCGAACACAAACACGGCCCCTTTTCCCCGGGAAAAAAACCCACCCCCCCCTTTGGCTGGCAATTGGGGAGGAGCACTTGCCTCATCAAACCGCCCCATGGGACGGTGCCACTTTCATTGGGAAAACCCTCCCCGTATGGGATTTTCAGGAGCCCCCGGCCCCCCCAAACACAGGTCCCCAAACAAATACTACGGCCTTTTCCCTGGAAAAAACTCCCCCGCCCTTCGGCTGGCAATTGCAGGGGCCCCTTTCCCCTACAAACCCGCCCGACTGGACGGGGCCCACCTTTCATCTGGGGCCATCCTGGTTCGTGGTTTTCAGGAGCCAGCGGCCCCTCCCAGCCCCCAGGCCCCCCCACAAAAACGGGGCCCCCTTTCCCGGAAAAAAAATAACCCCCCCCCTTCTGGCTGGAAAATTGCAGGGCCCTTCTCTATAAACCCGCCCGATGCACTGGCCCCCTTTCATCTGGGAACCACCGCGTATGTGGGTTTTCAGGGCCAGGGCCACTCCAAACCACAGGGCCCCCAAAAAAAAAACGGCCCCTTTCCCTGGAAAAAAATACCTGCCCCTTCTGGCTGGGGGATTGAGGGGCCACTTCTCTTTAAAACCAGCCAACTGGCACTGGTGCCCCCTTTTTTTGGGGAAACCCCCTGCGTATCGGGGTTTCAGAGCCCGCCGGCCCCTCCCCCCACAGGCCCCCGAACAAAACACGGCCCCCTTTTTCCCCGGCAAAAAACCACCCCCCCGTTTGGTGCAGATTCAGAGCCCCCTTCCCCATCAAAACCACCCGACTCGGCCCGGTGCCAAAACCTTCATCGGGAACCACCCCGCGTATGGATTTCAGGGGCCAGCCGGCCAATCCCCGCCCCCAGGCCCCCAAAAAAAAGGCCCTTTCCCTGGGAATAAAACGCCCCGCCCTCTCTGGCTGGGAATTGCAGGACCCCATTCCCTTATCAATCCACCCCCACTCGCCCTGGGGCCACCTTTATCTGGGGAAACCTCCGCTATCGTGGGGTTTTAGGAGCCGCCGGCCACTCCCCGCCACAGCCCCCCCAAAACAAACCCGGCCCTTTTCCCTGGAAAAAAAAACTCACCCCCCCCGCTTTTGGCTGGCAGATTGCAGGAGCCTTCCCAAAACAAACCCCCCGACGAAGGGGCCCTTTTTCCCGGAACCACCCCGGATCTGGTTTTTTAGGAGCCCCGGCCCCTCCCCGCCAAGGCCCCCCACACAACCACGGCCCTTTTCCCTGGCAAAAAAACTAAACCCCCCCCCTTCTGGCTGGATTTCAGGAGCCCTTCCTATCAACCAGCCCGACCCAACTGTGCCAAACCCTTTTATCTGGGGAAACCATCCTGCGTATTGGGTTTTGG
>NW_026994960.1:0-4917 GCF_028769735.1 Zonotrichia leucophrys gambelii
GCTGGGAGTGGCCGGGGGGTTTCCCGAAAATCCACGATAGGGAAAGGAATTTGGGTTTCCCAGATGAAAGGTGGCACCAGTGCCGAGTCGGGCTGGGTTTATAAAAGGCAAAATGTTTCCCGCAATCTGCCAGCCAAAAACGGGGAGGTAGTTTTTTCCAGGGAAAAAGGGGCCGTGGTTTGGGGTTCGGGGGGGGGGGGGGGGGTGGCTGGGAGTGGCCCCGGGTGGTCCTGAAAAAACCACGATACCAGGATGGTTCCCAGATGAAAAGGGGGGCACCAGTGCCAGTGGGGCCCGGTTTTATATACCAAGTGGCTCTGGGGAATCTGCCAGCCAGAGCGGGGGGGTAAATTTTTTTCCAGGGAAAAGGGCCGTTTGTTTTGTTTTGGGGGCCTGTGGCTGGGGGTGGCCGGCTGGGGTCCCGAAAATCCCCAAAACGCAGGATGGTTCCCAGATGAAATGGTGCAAGTCAGTCGGGGTGGGTTTAAGAGGCAAGTGGCTCCCGAAAACTGCCAGCCAAAGGGGGGGGTTGATTTTTTTTGGGCCCGGGAAAAGGGCCGTGGTTTTTTTTTGGGGCCCTTTTGGGGTGGGGGTGGCCGGCTGGCTCCCGAAAATCCACGATACGCAGGATGGTTCCCAGATGAAAGGTGGCACCCGTGCCAAGTTGGGCTGGTTTGAGAGAGCCAAGTGGTTCCTGCAATCTGCCAGCCAGAAGAGGGCAGGTCAGTTTTAATTTTCCCGGGAAAGGGCCGTAGTGTGTGTTCGGGGCCTGTGGCTGGGAGTGGCCGGCTGGCTCCTGAAAAACCACGATACGCAGGATGGTTCCCAGATGAAGGTGGGACCAGTGCCGAGTCGGGCTGGTTTGATATGAGGAAGTGGCTCTGCAATCTGCCAGCCAGAAGGGGGCGGGTAGTTTTCTTTGCCAGGGAAAAGGGCCGTGGGTTTGTTTCGGGGCCTGTGGGTGGGAGTGGCCGGCTGGCTCCTGAAAATCCACAATACGCAGGATGGTTCCCAGATGAAAGGTGGCACCAGTGCAAGTTGGGCTGGTTACAGAGAGCCAAGTGGTTCCTGCAATCTGCCAGCCAGAAGAGGGCAGGGTTTATTCCAGGGAAGGGCCGATTTGTTCGGGGCGTGCTGGGAGTGCGGCTGCTCCTGAAAATTCCACGATACGCAGGATGGTCCAGATGAAGGGCACCTGCCGAGTCGGGCTGTTGTAGAGCAAGTGGTCTGCAATCTCCAGCAGAGCGGGGTGGTATTTGTTTGCAGGAAAAGGCCGTGGTTTGTTGGGGCTGTGCTGGAGTGGCGCTGGCTCCTGAAAAATCCACGATACGCAGGATGGCCCCAGATGAAAGGGGGCACCAGTGCCGAACGGGGTGGATTGATAGAGGCAAGTGGCTCCCGCAATCTGCCAGCCAGATGACGGGGCAGGTCAGTTTTACTTCCAGGGAAAAGGGCCGTAGTTTTTGTTTGGGGGCCAGTGGCTGGGAGTGGCCGGCTGGCTCCTGAAAATCCACGATACGCAGGATGGTTCTCAGATGAAAGGTGGCACCAGTACCGAGTCGGGCAGGTTTGATATGGGGGAGTGGCTCCTGCAATCTGCCAGCCAGAAACGGGGCGGGTGAGTTTTGTTTGCCAGGGAAAAGGGCCGTGGTTTGTGTTCGGGGGACTGTGGCTGGCAGTGGCCGGCTGGCTCCTGAAAATCCACGATACGCAGGATGGTTCCCAGATGAAAGGTGGCACCAGTGCCGAGTCGGGCTGGATTGATAGGGCGGTGGCCCCCTGAAAATTCCACGATGGATGGTTCCAGTGAGTTCAGGGAAAGGGCCGTGGGGTTTTTTTGAAGGGGAAATGGCCCTGCTCCCGAAATCCACGACAGTTTCCCCGAGGGAAAAGGGGCCGTGGGGTGGGGCTGGGTTTTTTAATCCGGGGGCTCTGAAAACCCAGCAACGCGGGGGGGTTAATGAGGAAAAGGGGCCCGTGTTGGTGGGGGTTGTGGGAGGAGTGGGTCTCCTGAAAAACCACGAAGAGGATGGTTTCGAGTAAAAATGGCACCGTGGGTCGGCTGGGTTGTAGGGCGTGGTCTGAACTGCCAGCAGATACGGGGAGGTCAGGGTTTAAATTAGGGCAAAGGCCGTAGTCGGTTGGTGGCTGGGGGAGTGGACTGTTCCCGAAACCAGATCGCAGGATGTTCCCAGAAAAGGGGCCGTGGGTCGGGGGTGGTTTTTTAAAAACCGTGGTCTGAAAACCCAGCAATGACGGCAGGTCAGTCCCCGGGAAAGGGCCGTTAGTTTGTTTGGGACCTGTGGCTGGGAATGGCCGGGGCCCTGAAATGATAGCAGGTTTTTTCCCGGAAAGGGGCAATTAGTTGGGCTGGTTTAAAAGGGCCGGGGTCCTGAAAATTCCACCAGAGGGGTCGGGGAGTTTCCTGCAGGGAAAGGCCTTTTTGTTTGGGGTTTTGGGGATTTTGTCTGTTTTTGTTGGTTTTGGTGGGGTGGTTTGTTGGGAGGGTGATTGAGCTAAGGGGGGGTTGATTGCAGAGGAAATGGGCTGTGGGTTTTGTTCGGGGGGGGCGGGGTGGGTGGTCCTTCGGTAGCGGATGGTCCGTTAAATCCCCGATGCGGATGGTTATGAAAAGGGCAATGGTCGCTTTGAATGGGGGGCACGCAATCAGCCCCGGACAAGGGGGGTGAGTTTTGGGCCTGTGGCGGGAGGGCCGGGGCTTGTACGTGCGGATGGCCCGTGAAATCACCCATACCAGGGGTGGTTTGATGGGGGGAGTGTCCTGGTTTGAGCAGAGGGGTGTAATTTTGGCCAGGAAAGGGCGTGTTTTGTTTCGGGGGCCGTGGTTTTTGTTGGGGGCTCTGAAATGGCAGGGGTGGTCCTGAAAATCCCCCGTCGAGCGGTGGTTTTAGTAAATGGCCCATTTCGCCAGAAACGGGGTGGGTAAGTTTTTTTGCCGGAAAGGCGTGGTTGGGTTCGCTTTGCCGGGGGGCGGCCGGGTTGTCAGTGCTGGATGGGTTCCGGGTGGTTGGAAAACCCCGATGGGTGGTTTAATGAAAATGGCCCGTCGCCAGCCGGGGGGGGTGAGTTCTGTTGCCAGGAAATGCTGGGTTTGTTTTGGGGTTTCCGGGAAAGGGCCGTGGTTGTCCTGGGAGGTGGGAAAATGGGGGGCCCAATCCAGTCGGGGGGATTGGTTAGGAAGTGGCCCCGCAATTGGGCAGTGATGGGCAGAGTTTAAATTCCTGCAAGCCGGTGTTTGGGGGCGTTTCTAGAGTCGCTGGTTGGTCCGTGCAGTTGGCCGATGAAAGGGGGCCCGAAATCCTGATGAGGAAGGTTTCCCCGAAGGGGGAAGCGGCGGGTGGTTTTTTGAGGGAAAGGGCCTAAATTTGCGGGCGGGGGCGGATTTTGGAAAAAAAAAAAAAAAAAAAAAAAAAAAAAAAAAAAAAAAAAAAAGTGGCCGCTGGCTCCTGAAAATCCACGATACGCAGGATGGTTCCAGATGAAAGGTGGCACCAGTGCCAAGTCGGGCTGGATTGATAGAGGCAAGTGGCTCCTGCAATCTGCCAGCCAGAAGTGGGCGAGTGAGTTTTCTTTGCCAGGGAAAGGGCCGTGGTTTGTGTTCGGGTGGCTGTGGGCTGGGAGTGGCCGGCTGGCTCCTGAAAATCCATGATACGCAGGATGGTTCCCAGATGAAAGGTGGCACCAGTGCAGTCGGGCTGGTTTGATAGAGCAAGTGCTCTGCAATCTGCCAGCCAGAAGCGGGGCGGGTGAATTTTGTTTGCCAGGAAAGGGCCGTGTTTGTTTCGGGGGCTGTGTCTGGGAGTGGCCGGCTGGCTCCTGAAAATCCAGATACGCAGGATGGTTCCCAGATGAAAGGTGGCACCAGTGCCAAGTGGCGGTTGATAACAAGTGGCTGCCCGCAATGCCAGCCAGATGAGGGCAAGTCAATTTTTACTTCCAGGGAAAAGGGCCGTAGTTTGTGTTTGGGGCCCGTGGCTGGGAGTGGCCGGCTGGCTCCTGAAATCCACGATACGCAGGAAAGGTTCCCAAATAAAGGTGGCACCAGTGCCGAGTCGGGCTGGTTGATAGAGGCAAGTGGCTCCCCAATCTGCCAGCCAGAGGGCGGGTGAGTTTTGTTTGCCAGGGAAAAGGGCCGTGGGTTTTTGTTCGGGCCTGTGGCTGGGAGTGGCCGGCTGGCTCCTGAAAATCCACGATACGCAGGATGGTTCCCAGATGAAAGGGGGCACCAGTGCCGAGTCGGGCTGGATTGATAGAGGCAAATGGCTCCTGCAATCTGGCCAGAGATGAGGGGAGGTCAGTTTTTTTCCAGGGAAAAGGGCCGTGTTTGGTGTTGGGGCCTGTGGGGGAGTGGCCGGGTGGCCCCCGAAATCCACGATACGCAGGGTTGGGTTTCCCCGATGAAAGGTGGCACCATGCCAGTCGGGCTGGATTGATAGAGGAAGTGGCTCCTGCAATCTGCCAGCCAGATGCGGGGTAGTTTTTTCCAGGGAAAAGGGCCGTGGTTTGTGTTCGGGGGCCCCGTTGTGGGGAGTGGCCGGCTGCTCCTTAAAATCCACGATACGCAGGATGGTTCCAGATGAAAGGGGGCACCAGTGCCGAGTCGGGGTGGTTGAAGGGAAGTGGGTCCGAAAAACTGCCAGCCCCGAAGCGGGGGGGGTAGTTTTTTTCCAGAAAGGGCGTGGGTTTTTTTTGGGGGGCCCTTGGTGGGTGGCCGGGTGGTCCTGAAAATCCCGTAGCAGGAGGTTCCCAATGAAGGTGGCACCATTCCGAGTCGGTGGTTATAAAAAGTGGTCTGAAACTGCCCCCAGATGAGGGCAGGGGAGTTTTTCTTCCCGGGGAAAAAGGGGGTTTTTGTTTGGGGGCCTGTGGGTGGGGGTGGGCCCTGGGGCCTGAAAA
>NW_026994961.1:0-4917 GCF_028769735.1 Zonotrichia leucophrys gambelii
TCCAGCGATCTGGATTCAGGGCCTCCAGCCACCCGCCGCAATTCCCAAAAACAACTCCCTTTTACGGCCGACTGGCTCAGCACGCCTGGCAATCGTCGGCCGACTGTTCAAGACCAGCCCACTTGCACGGCCCCTATCACGGCCATCGCTTCGATACGGGCCAGCCGCCCCCTCAGCAAGCGCCCTTTCAAAACTAAACTACCGCCCACTTTCTGGCCCTGCTGGCCACTTGGTTCAGACCCACTCCACGTGCCCCTAGACACGGGCCTTTCCTGGAATATGCATTGGGTTTCGGGCCAGCGAGCCACCCCAAACAAAAAAAACTACGGCCTTTTCCCTGGAAAAAACTCCGCCACTGCTGGCTAGAGGGCCGGGCCACTTCAATCCAGCCCACTGGCACTGGTCCCCTTTCATGGGAACCATCTGAATGGATTGAGCCAGCCACCTCAGCCACAGGCCCCAAACAATACACGGCCCTTTTCCCGGAAAAAACTGACTCCATCTCTGGCTGGCAGATTGCAGGACCCTTCCTATCAACACCGCCCCTTACTGCTGCCCCTTTATCGGCACCACCTGCTATCGTGGATTTTCAGGAGCCAGCCGGCCACTCCACCACAGGCCCCAAAAACAAACACGCCCTTTCCTGGAAAAAACGACCGCCCCATCTCTGGCAATACAGGAGCCTTCCTTACACCGCCCTTGCAAGCGCCGACTTGGCATGCCTCTTCATCGGGAACCTCGATTCGTGGATTTTCGGCCCCGCCGCCCCCAGCCCCCAAACCAAACTCCGTCTATTAAGAAAACTGACCTGCCCATCATCTGGCTGGCAATTGCGGAGCCACTTGCCTCTACAACCAGCCCACTGGCTGGTGCCACATTCATCGGGACCATCCAGCATCTGGATTTTCAGAGCCTCGCCACCCCACAGCGCCAACCGCTTTAAACACCCCCCTGGTCAGCCTTTCACCGCCCACTGCAGCCCTTCGGACCTCGCGTGGATCGCCCCTCACCCCACAACGCTTTCTGAAAGACCGCCTGCGCGAGCGCCCTTCTTAACACCTACGGCATTGGCCTCGCATGTTCACGCCACTCCACAACCAAAACACGCCGAATCGCCTCTCAGGCCGCGCACCAGAAGCCAAAAACTTTCGGATAAACTGACCTGCCCGGCATCAGCATTGTACACCACTCGGCCTTCTGACCATCGCTTTTTGAGCGCCGGCCACTCCACAGCCAACAAGGCCCTTCCTGAAAAACTCCCCTCGGCTGCACGACAGCAAACTTGCAGTCACCTTCGGACCATCTGGTATGTGATTTTCAGGCCGCCGGCACTCCCGCAGGCCCCAAAACAAACACGGCCTTTTCCTGGATAAAACACTCCCTCTTCTGGCTGGCAATTGCAGAGCCATTGTCTATCACCAGCCCACTGGCACTGTGCCTTTCATTGGGACCATCTGCGTATGTGATTTTCAGGAGCCAGCCGGCACTCCAGCCACAGGCCCCAAAAAAACACGGCCTTCCTGGAATAAAACTGACCGCCATCTCTGTGGCAATGCGGAGCCACTTCTCTATCAACACCCACTGCACTGTGCCACCTTCATCTGGAACCATCCTGTATCGTGGATTTTCAGAGCAGCCGCCACTCCAGCCACAGCCCCAACAAACAGGCCTTTCCCGGAAAACACCGCCCTCTGGTGGCAATTGCAGAGCCACTTCTCTATCAACCAGCGACTGGCATGGTCACTATCTGGGACCTCCGCGTATCGTGATTTTAGGGCCAGCGCACTCCCAGCACAGCCCCAACAACACGCTTTCCCTGGAATAAACTACCGCCTTCTGCTGGCAATTGAGGAGCACTCTCTATCAAACCAGCCGACTGCATGTGCCTTATCTGGGACCATCCGGTATCTGGATTTTCAGGGGCCGCCGCCACTCCCAGCCACAAGCCCCCAAAAACAACTACGGCCCTTTCCTGGAATAAAACTGACCTGCCCATCTTCTGGCTGGCAGATTGCAGGAGCCACTTGCTCTATCAAACCAGCCCGACTTGCACTGTGCCACCTTTCATCTGGGACCATCTGCTATCGTGGATTTTCAGGAGCCAGCCGGCCACTCCCAGCCACAGGCCCCCAAACAAAACACGGCCTTTTCCCTGGAATAAAACTACCGCCCGCTCTGGCTGGCAGATTGCAGGAGCACTTGCCTCTATCAACCAGCCGACTTGCACTGGTGCCACCTTGTCTGGGACCATCCTGCGATTGTGGATTTTCAGGGCCAGCCGGCCACTCCCAGCCAAGTCCCCAAAAAAAACTACGGCCCTTTCCCTGGAATAAAATGACCTGCCCTCATCTGGCTGGCAGATTGCAGGAGCCCTTCCTCTATCAACCGCCCGACTTGGCACTGTGCCACTTTCATCTGGAACCATCCTGCGTATCGTGGATTTTCAGGAGCCAGCCGCCACTCCCAGCCACAGGCCCCAACACAACTACGGCCCTTTCCCTTGGAATAAAACTGACCTGCCCTCTCTGGCTGGCAGATTGCAGGAGCCACTTGCCTCTATCAAACCAGCCCGATTGGCACTGTGCCACCTTGTCTGGACCATCCTGCTATGTGGATTTTCAGGGCCGCCGGCCACTCCCAGCACAAGCCCCAAAAACTACGCCTTTTCCCTGGAATAAAACTACCCCCCTCTGGCTGGCAATTGCAGAGCCACTTGCTTATCAAACCAGCCCGACTGCCTGGTGCCACCTTCATCTGGGAACCATCCGCGTATCTGGATTTTCAGGAGCCGCCGCCACTCCCAGCCACAGCCCCAAACAAACCACGGCCCTTTTCCTGGAAATAAACTACCGCCCCCTTCTGGCTGGCAGATTGCAGGAGCCACTTGCTCTATCAAACAGCCCGATTGGCACTGGTGCCACCTTGGTCTGGGACCATCCTGCGTATGTGGATTTTCAGGAGCCAGCCGGCCACTCCCAGCCAAGCCCCAAAACAAACTACGGCCCTTTCCTGGAATTAAAACGACCTGCCCATCTTCTGGCTGGCAGATTGCAGGAGCCACTTGCCTCTATCAACCAGCCCGACTGGCACTGGTGCCACTTTCATCTGGGAACCATCCTGCGTATCGTGGATTTCAGGAGCCGCCGGCCACTCCCAGCCACAGGCCCCCGAACACAAACTCCGGCCTTTTCCCTGGAATTAAAACTGACCTGCCCGTCATCTGGCTGGCAGATTGCAGGAGCCACTTGCCTTATCAAACAGCCCGACTTGGCCTGGTGCCACCTTTCATCTGGGAACCATCCTCATATCTGGATTTCAGGAGCCAGCAGACCACTCCCAGCCACAGGCCCCCAACACAAACCACGGCCCTTTTCCTGGAAGAAAACTACCGCCCCGCTTCTGGCTGGCAGATTGCAGGAGCCACTTGCCTCTATCAAACCAGCCGACTGCACTGGTGCCACCTTTCATCTGGGAACCATCCTGCTATCGTGGATTTTCAGGAGCCAGCCGGCCACTCCAGCCACAGGCCCCAACACAACCACGGCCCTTTTCCCTGAAAAAATAACCCCCGCTTCTGGCTGGCAGATTGCAGGAGCCACTTGCCTCTATCAAACCAGCCCGACTTGGCACTGGTCCACTTGGGTCTGGGAGCCATCCAGCGTATTGTGGATTTTCAGGGGCCTGCCGCCACTCCCAGCCACAGTCCCCAAAAGAATACGGCCTTTTCCTGGAAGTAAACTGACCTGCCCATCTTCTGGCTGGCAGATTGCAGGAGCCACTTGGTCTATCAAACCACCGACTTGCACTGTGCCCCTTTCATCTGGGACCATCTGCTATCGTGGATTTTCAGGAGCCAGCCGCCACTCCCAGCCACAGGCCCCCAAACAAACACGGCCCTTTCCTGGAATAAAACTGACCGCCCCTTCTGGCTGGCAATTGCAGGAACCACTTCTCTTCAAATGCCCAACTCGCACTGTGCCACCTTGGGTCTGGGAGCCATCCTGCGTATTGTGGATTTTCAGGGCCAGCCGGCCACTCCCAGCCAGAAGTCCCCAAATAAAAACTACGGCCTTTCCCTGGAAGTAAAACTGACCTGCCCATCTCTGGCTGGCAGATTGCAGGAGCCACTTGCCTCTATCAATCCACCGACTTGCACTGGTTCCACTTGATCGGACCATCCGCGTATGTGATTTTCAGGGCCAGCCGCCACTCCCAGCCACAAGTCCCCAAAACATCTCGCCTTTTCCTGGAATAAACTGACCTGCCCATCTTCTGGCTGGCAGATTGCAGGAGCCACTTGGTCTATCAAACCAGCCCGACTTGCACTGTGCCCTTATCTGGACCATCGCTATCGTGATTTCAGGCCAGCCGCCACTCCCACCACAGGCCCCAAAAACAAACTACGCCCTTTCCGGGAATAAAACTGACCTGCCATCTCTGCTGCAATTGCAGGACCACTTGCTCTCAAGCCACTCGCATGGTGCCATTTTTTCCCTGGAAGTAAAACTGACCTGCCCTCTTCTGGCTGGCAATTGCAGGAGCCACTTGCCTCTATCAATCCAGCCCGACTTGGCACTGGTGCCACCTTTCATCTGGGAACCATCCTGCGTATCGTGGATTTTCAGGAGCCAGCGGCCACTCCCAGCCACAGTCCCCAAACAAAACTACGGCCTTTTCCCTGGAATTAAAACTGACCTGCCCATCTTCTGGCTGGCAGATTGCAGGAGCCACTTGCCTCTATCAAACCAGCCCGACTTGGCACTGGTGCCACCTTTTTATCTGGGAAACCCTCCTGCTTAAACGTGGATTTTCAGGAGCCAGCCGGGCCCCTCCCAGCCACAGGCCCCCAAAAAAACCACGGCCCTTTTCCCTGGAAAAAAACTACCGCCCTCTTCTGGCTGGGAATTGCAGGAGCCA
>NW_026994962.1:0-4913 GCF_028769735.1 Zonotrichia leucophrys gambelii
CAAACACGCCCTTTTCCCTGGAACAAACTGACCTCCCGTGCTTGGCTGGCAGTTGACAGGGCCACTGCCTCTATCACTCCAGCCCGACTCGCAGGGTAGCCACCTTTCATGGGAACCACTGCGTTCGTGGATTTTCAGGAGCCAGCCGCACCCAGCCACAGCCCCGAACACAAACTTGCCCTGTTTTCCCTGGACACGACGGCCCCCATCTGGCTGGCAGATTGCAGGAGCACATCTCCCTCATCACTCAGCCGACTGCCTGGTGCACCTTTCCATCTGGGAACCATCCGCGTATCGGATTTTCAGGAGCCGCCGGCACTCCAGCCACAGGCCCCCCAACACCAAACCACGGCCCTTATGCCCTTTCCGGAAGTAAGACTGCCCTCATCTGGCTGGCAGATTGCAGGAGCCACTGCCTCTATCAACCAGCCCGACTGGCACTGCCACCTTTCATCTGGGAACCATCCTGGTATCGTGGATTTTCAGGAGCCAGCGGCCACCACCAGCCACGGCCCCAAACACAAACCACGGCCCTTTCCCTGGAAGAATCGACCTGCCCAGCTCATCTGGCTGGAATTGCAGGAGCCACTTCCTCTTCAACCAGCCCGACTGGCACGGTGCCACCTTTCATCTGGGAACCATCCTGCGTTATCGGGATTTTCAGGAGCCAGCCGGCCACTCCCAGCACAGGCCCCCAACACAAACCACGGCCCTTTCCTGGAATAAATTGACCGCCCGCTTCTGGCTGGCAATGCAGGACCACTTGCCTTCTCAATCCACGCCCACTGCATGGTGCCACCTTTCATCTGGGAACCATCCGCGTATCGTGGATTTTCAGGAGCCAGCCGGCCACCCCAGCACAGGCCCCCACACAAACCACGCCCTTTCCCTGGAAAAAAATACCCGCCCCCTCTGGCTGGCAGATTGCAGGAGCACTTCCCTCTATCAAACCAGCCCGACTCGTCTGGTGCCACTTTCATCTGGGAACCATCTGGTATCGTGGTTTCAAGCGCGGCCCACCGCCAAAACGCCTTCTGGAATAACGACTCCTTGGTGAATTCAGACCATGTTAACCCCATTGATGCATTCTGACTCGTATGTGGATGCCCACAACCAAAAACAGGCCCTTTCTGGAAAACACCCCTTCGAGTCAGCCATTCTTATACAGCATGATGGCACTTTCCTGACACTGGTATGTGTTCGGGCACCGGCACCAGCACGCCCAAAACACGGCCCTTCGGAAACACCCCCTCTGCGAATTGAGAGCTCTTCACCAGCCGACCACTGTGCCACTTTTGATCCGTCGTGGATTCAGAGCGCGGCATCACCACGCCAAAACACGGCTTTCGGAAAAAACCCCTTGGGGAATTGCGCCTCATCACCGCACGGATGGCCACTCTGGGAACCATCGCTATTGATTCAGGAGCCGCCACCGCCAGCCAAAACACGCTTTTCTGAAAATACCCTTGCGAATAGAGCACTCTTCACCAGCGTGAGTGCACCCTCGTTGTTTTTCAGAGCCACGCCCTCCAGCCACAGCCAAAAAGCCCTTCTGGAATAAACACCGCCTTGGCAATTGCAGACACTTGTAACCAGCATGGCCTTTTGACCATGATTGGTTCAGAGCCAGCCGGCCATCCCACCACAGCCCCAACAACACGGCCCTTTCTGGAATAACTACCCCTCTCGCTGGAATTGCAGAGCACTGTTATCAACCACTGGCACGGTGCCACCTTCATCTGGGAACCTCTGTATCGTGGATTCAGGAGCAGCCGCCACTCCAGCCACAGGCCCCAACAAACCACGGCCCTTTTCCTGGAAAACTACCTCCCTCTGGCGGCAGATTGAGGAGCACTGCTCTATCACCAGCCTGACGGGCCACCTTTCGGGAACACCCGTATGTGGTTTTCAGGGCCAGCCGCCACTCCAGCCCAGGCCCCAAACAAACACGGCCCTTTCCCTGGAATAAAACGACCTGCCCGTCATCTGGCTGGCAGATTGCAGGAGCCACTTCTCTATCAAACCACCGACTGGCACTGTGCCACCTTTCATCTGGGAACCATCCTGGTATCGTGGATTTTCAGGAGCCAGCCGGCCACTCCCAGCCACAGGCCCCCAAACACAAACACGGCCCTTTTCCCTGAAAAATCACCGCCCGCTTGGCTGGCAGATTGCAGGAGCCACTTGCCTCTATCAATCCAGCCCGACTCGGACTGGTGCCACCTTTCATCTGGGAACCATCCTGGTATCGTGGATTTTCAGGGCCAGCCGCCACTCCCAGCCACAGGCCCCAAACACAAACTACGGCCTTTTCCCTGAAAAAACTGACCGCCCCATCTGGCTGGCAGATTGCAGGAGCCACTTGCCTCTATCAAACCAGCCCGACTGGCACTGGTGCCACCTTTCTGGAACCATCCGCGTATCGTGGATTTTCAGGAGCCAGCCGGCCACTCCAGCCACAGCCCCCAAAAAACCACGGCCCTTTTCCTGGAAAAAAACAACCCCTTCTGGCTGCAATTGCAGAGCACTTGTTATCAAACGCCACTGCACTGGTGCCACCTTTCATCTGGGAACCATCCTGCTATCGTGGATTTTCAGGAGCCAGCCGCCACTCCCAGCCACAGCCCCAAACAAAACTACGCCCTTTTCCTGGAATAAAACTGACCTGCCCTCATCTGGCTGGCAGATTGCAGGAGCCACTTCTCTATCAACCAGCCCGACTGGCACTGGTGCCACTTTCATCTGGAACCAGGCCACTCCAGCCACAGGCCGCCAAAATAAACTACGGCCCTTTTCCCTGGAAGTAAAACTGACCTGCCCGTCTTCCGGCTAGCAGATTGCATGAGCCACTTCCCTCTATCACCAGCCCGCCTCGCCACTGGTGCCACCTTTCATCTGGGAACCATCCTGCGTATCGTGGATTTTCAGGAGCCAGCCGGCCACTCCCACCCACAGGACCCCAAACACAAACCACGGCCCTTTTCCCTGGAATAAAACTACCTGCCCGCTTCTGGCTGGCAGATTGCAGGAGCCACTTGCCCTCTATCAACCAGCCCGACTCGACACTGGTGCCACCTTTCATCTGGGAACCATCCTCGTATCGTGGATTTTCAGGAGCCAGCCGGCCACTCCCAGCCACAGGCCCCAAACAAAACTACGGCCCTTTTCCCTGGAATTAAAACTGACCTGCCCTCTTCTGGCTGGCAGATTGCAGGACCACTTGCCTCTATCAAACCAGCCCGAACTTGCACTGGTGCCACCTTTCATCTGGGAACCATCCTGCGTATCTGGATTTTCAGGAGCCAGCCGGCCACCCCAGCCACAGGCCCCGAACACAAACCACGGCCCTTTTCCCTGGCAAAGAAAACTCACCCGCCGCTTCTGGCTGGCAGATTGCAGGAGCACTTCCTCTATCAAACCAGCCCGACTGGTACTGGTGCCACCTTTCATCTGGGAACCATCCTGCGTATCGTGGATTTTCAGGAGCCAGCCGGCCACTCCCAGCCACAGGCCCCCGAACACAAACTACGGCCCTTTTCCCTGGAAGTAAAACTACCTGCCCGTCATCTGGCTGGCAGATTGCAGGAGCCACTTGCCTCTATCAATCCAGCCCGACTGACACTGGTGCCACTTTCATCTGGGAACCATCCTGCGTATCGTGGATTTTCAGGAGCCAGCCGGCCACTCCCAGCCACAGGCCCCCGAACACAAACTACGGCCCTTTTCCCTGGAATAAAACTAACCTGCCCCCATCTGGCTGGCAGATTGCAGGAGCCACTTCCTCTATCAAATCCAGCCCGACTCGGTACTGGTGCCACCTTTCATCTGGGAACCATCCTGCGTATCGTGGATTTTCAGGAGCCAGCCGGCCACTCCCAGCCACAGGCCCCGAAACAAACTACGGCCCTTTTCCCTGGCAAAAAACTAACCTCCGCTTCTGGCTGGCAGATTGCAGGAGCCACTTGCCTCTATCAAACCAGCCCGACTTGGCACTGGTGCCACCTTTCATCTGGGAACCATCCTGCGTATCGTGGATTTTTCAGGAGCCAGCCGGCCACTCCCAGCCACAAGTCCCCAAAAATAATCTACGGCCCTTTTCCCTGGAAGTAAAACTGACCTGCCCATCATCTGGCTGGCACATTGCAGGAGCCACTTGGCTCTATCAAACCAGCCCAACTTGGCACTGGTGCCACCTTTCATCTGGGAACCATCCTGCGTATCGTGGATTTTCAGGAGCCAGCCGGCCACTCCCACCACAGGCCCCCAAACACAAACTACGGCCCTTTTCCCTGGAAGTAAAACTGACCTGCCCGTCATCTGGCTGGCAGATTGCAGGAGCCACTTGCCTCTATCAATCCAGCCCGACTCGGCACTGGTGCCACCTTTCATCTGGGAACCATCCTGCGTATCGTGGATTTTCAGGAGCCAGCCGGCCCTCCCAGCCACAGGCCCCAAACAACAAACACGGCCCTTTTCCCTGGAAGTAAACTGACCTGCCCTCATCTGGCTGGCAGATTGCAGGAGCCACTTGCCTCTATCAATCCAGCCCGACTCGGCACTGGTGCCACCTTTCATCTGGGGAAACCCTCCCCGTAAAGTGGATTTTCAGGAGCCACCGGCCACTCCCCCAAAAGCCCCAAAAAAAAACTAGGCCCTTTTCCCCGGGAATTTAAACGACCGCCCTCACTGGCGGCAATTGCCAACCACTTGGTTATTAAACCCCCAAATGGCACGGGGGCCACTTTTTACTGGGGAAAAATCCCGGTTCGGATTTTCAGGAGCCAGCCGGCCGTTTTTTTTTTTTTTTTTCCCGCCACAGGCCCCCCAAAAAAACCACGGGCCCTTTTTCCCCGGAAAAAACTACCCCCCTCTGGCTGGAGTTGCAGACCCCCTTCTCTTAAAAACCACCCGAA
>NW_026994963.1:0-4906 GCF_028769735.1 Zonotrichia leucophrys gambelii
CCCGCCCCCCCCCACGGCCCTTTTCCTGGGAACCCCCCTTCGGTTTTTGGGGCGGCCCCTAGCCACGGCCCCCCAAAAACAAAAAGGGGGACGGGCCCTTTTCCCCGGAAAAAACTTAAAGGGTTTTTTTGGGGGCAAACCCCGGGCCCTTTTACAAAACCCCCTTTCCCTGGTTTCCCCCCATCGGGCCCCTCCTGTTTATGTGGATTTTTGGACCCCCGGGCCCCCCCGCCCCATCCCCCAAAAGGGCCCTTTTTGGAAAAAACCCCCCCCCTTTGGCCCCAAAACAGGGCCCTTTTAAAAAAACCCGCCCCCTTTTGGCCCTGCCCCTTTTTCCCCGGGGAAACCCCCAAAAACATTTTCAGGGGCCCCCCCTCCCCCAAACCCCCAAACAAACTACGGGTTTTTCCCGGAAAAAAGCCTCCCAACCCGGCCAAAAAAACCCTTTCCCCATAAACCGCCCGCCCCACTGGTGCCACCTTCCACTTGGGAAATCCCCTTTTCTGGTTTTTTGGCCACGGCCCCCCCAAAAGGGCCCCCCCCTCCCCTTTTTCCCCGGAAAAAACTAACCCCCCCCCGGGGTGGCAACAAGGGGCCCTTCCCCCATAAAACCGCCCTTCACTGGGCCCCCTTCAAGGGAACCTCCCCATTAAAACAGGGGCCCGGGGCCCTTTTCCCCCCCACGGGAAACCCAAAACCCCCGGCCCTTTTTTCCCCCCAAAAAAAAAACCCCCCTTTTCCCGGGAAGAACCACGCCCTTCCCGCCCGATTGGGAGGGCCACTTTCTCCCCAGCAGGTTTTTGGGCACCCCATAAAACCCCGTTCCCCAAAAAACCCGGCCCCCGGAATAAAAAAGCCCCCCTCAAAACCCCCCTTCGAGACTTTCAAACCCCAATGGGGGCCACCCTTTTTTCTAACCCCCACTGGTTTTCAGGACCCCGCCGGAAATTTTCCCCGGGCCCCAAAAACCCCCCCCTTTTTCCCAAAAAAACTACCGCCCTCCCTGGGGGCCCAACAACCCTTTCCTCTCAATCCGCCCCCCTTTCCCTTCCCAAACCCCCTTTTTTGGAACCTTGCATTTTTGGGCCACCGGACCCCCCACACCCCCCCCAAAAAACGGCCCCCCAAAGAAAACACCGCCGTTCTGGCCAAATTCAACCCTTTCCCCATTCAAAGCCCACTGGCCTTCCACCCATCAAAACCCCTTTTATTTTTGGACCAAAACCGGGGATCCCCCCGGCCCCGCCAAAACCCGGGCCCCCCCCAAACAAAAAAACCCCCCCTGGGAAAAATTTCAACCCTTTTCCCCTTCCCCCCCCCTTTGGGAAATTTTCCCTTTTCGGGACCTCCGGGGGAAAATTTTTGGGGCCCCCCCATCCCCCCCAAAAAACCCCCCAAAAACCCCCCCCTTTTTTCCCCCAAAAAAAACCCCGCCCTCCTCTGGCAAAGAGCCCCCCCTTGGTTTTCAAACCGCCCACTTGGCACGGGCCCCCCTTTTCGGGACCCCTCGTTTTGGATTTTCGGGGGCCGCCCCCCCCACCCCCAAACCCCCCAAAAAACCCCCTTTTCCCGGAAAAAATGACCTGCCCTCATCTGGTGGCAATTTAGGGGCCCTTGCCTCTACCCCCCCCCCACTTGGCACGGGGCCCCTTTCCCGGGAACCATCCCGGGTTTTTTGGGCCAGCCGGCCCCCCCCCCACCCCCAAAAAAACCCCCCCCCTTTTAAAAAAAAAAAACCCACCCCGGGTTTTTAGGCAGGGATTCCCCCCAAAAAAAGGGTCCCCCTTTTTGGGACCATCCCTATTTTGGGGTTTTCAGGGCCCCGCCACCCCCACAGGCCCCCAAAAAAAACAAAAGGCCCTTTTTCCCGGAAAAAACCCCCCCCGCTTTGCGGCAATTGCCGGCCCACTTTAAAAACCCCCCCCCCACTTGGGACCTTTCCCGGGAAACCTTTTTGCCACGGATTTTTTTGGCCCCCACCCGGGCCCTCCCCCCCCCCCCCCCCCCCCCCCCCCCCCCCCCCCCCCCCCCCCCCCCCCCCCCCCCCCCCCCCCCCCCCCCCCCCCCCCCCCCCCCCCCCCCCCCCCCCCCCCCCCCCCCCCCCCCCCCCCCCCCCCCCCCCCCCCCCCCCCCCCCCCCCCCCCCCCCCCCCCCCCCCCCCCCCCCCCCCCCCCCCCCCCCCCCCCCCCCCCCCCCCGCCACCGCCCCAAACAACCGCCCTTTTTCCTGAAAAACTACCCCCTTCTCGCAGATTGAAGCATGTATCAACGCCCACTGCACTGTGCCACTTACGGACACCGCGTATTGTGATTTCAGGGCAGCGCCACTCCCCCACACCCAAAAACAGCCCTTCCTGGAATAAAGACTGCCTCTCTGGCTGGCAGTTCAGAGCCACTGTCACAACCACCCGATTGCACTGTGCCCTTTCATCTGAACCATCCTGCAGTGATTTTCAGAGCAGCGCCCTCCACACAGCCCCCAACAAAACAGGCCCTTTCCCTGAAAAACTACCCCTTCGGCTAATGCAGACCACTGCTCTTCAACAGCCACTGGCACTGGTGCCTTTCATCTGGACCACCGGTTGTGATTTCGGAGACGGCCACTCCCACCACAGCCCCAAACAAACACGCCCTTTCCTGGAAAATACCCCCTCTGTGAGATGAGGCCATCTCTATCAACCAGCCCACTGCACTGGTGCCACCTTTCTCTGGGAACCATCCTGCTATCTGGTTTTCAGGACCACGCACTCACCACAGGCCCAAACAAAACGGCCCTTTTCCCTGGAATAAACACCCCTGCTGGCAATGAGAGCCACTTGTTATCAAACCCACTTGGCACTGGCCACTTCATCTGGAACCACCTCGTATCGTGATTTCAGAGCCAGCCGCCACTCCCACCCAGCCCCAACAAAACACGCCTTTCCCTGAAAAACTCGCCCCGCTGCAATTGCAGGGCCTCCCTATCAACCCGACGCGGCACTGTGCCACTTTCATCTGGGAACCATCCTGCTATGTGGATTCAGGAGCCGCCGCCACCCCACCACAGCCCCAAACAACCGGCCCTTCCTGAAAACTACCCCCTCGGCTGCAGATTGCGACCCTTCTCTATAAACCACCATCGGCACTGGTGCCACTTCACTGACCACTGCGTATGTGATTTTCAGACCACCGGCCACTCAGCCACAGGCCCCAACACAAACAGGCCTTCCCTGGCAAACAAAAACTCCCCCGCTTCTGCTGGCAGATTGCAGGAGCACTCCATACAACCAGCCGAGCACTGGTGCCACCTTTCTGGGCCTCCGCGTATGTGATTTCAGGCCAGCCGGCACTCCCAGCCAGCCAAACAAGCCCTTTCCTGAAAAAACACCCCTCTGCTGGATTGCAGAGCACTTGTATCAACGCCCTGCACGTGCCACTTTCACTGAACCTTGCGTATCTGGTTCAGAGCCACGGCACTCCCACCGGCCCCAAAAATACGCCCTTCCCGAATAAATACTCCCATCTCTGCTGGAAATGCAGACCACTTGCTCTCAAACACCACTGGCATGGTGCCACCTTTCTGGCCATCCGGTATTGTGATTCAGGGCCACCGCCACTCCAGCCCAGCCCAAAAACAGCCCTCCTGAAAAACTACCTCCCCGCTCTGGGTGGAGATTGCAGGAGCCCTTGCCTCTATCAACCACCCGACTGGCACTGGCCACCTTTCTGGGAACCATCCCGCGTATCGTGGATTTTCAGGAGCCAGCCGGCCACTCCCAGCCACAGCCCCCAAACAAAACTACGGCCCTTTTCCCTGGCAAACAAACTCACTCTGCCCCCTTCTGGCTGGCAGATTGCAGGAGCCACTTGCCTCTATCAAACCAGCCCGACTCGGCACTGGTGCACCTTTCATCTGGGAACCATCCTGCGTATCGTGGATTTTCAGGAGCCAGCCGGCCACTCCCACCACAGGCCCCCGAACACAAACTACGGCCCTTTCCCTGGCAAAAAACACTCGCCCGCTTCTGGCTGGCAGATTGCAGGAGCCACTTGCCTCATATCAAACCAGCCGACTCGGCACTGGTGCCACCTTTCATCTGGAACCATCCTGCGTATGTGGATTTTCAGGAGCCAGCCGGCCACTCCCAGCCCAGGCCCCGAACACAAACCACGGCCCTTTTTCCCTGGAAAAAACTAAACCCCCGCCTTCTGGCTGGAAGTTGCAGGAGCCCTTGCCCCTATCAAACCACCCCACTGGGGACTGGTGCCACCTTTCATCTGGGAACCATCCTGCGTATTTGTGGATTTTCCGAGCCAGCCCACTCCCAGCCACAGGGCCCCAAAAAAAAACTACGGCCCCTTTCCCCGGAATTAAAACTGACCCCCCTCTTTTGGCTGGCAAATTGCAGGAACCGCTTTGCTCTTCAAAAAGCCCACCCTTTCACTGGTGCCACCTTGGGTCGGGAGCCATCCAGGTATTGTGGATTTTCAGGGGCCAGCCGGGCCCCTCCCACCACAAGTTCCCAAAAACAATCCCACGGCCCTTTTTCCCCGGAAGTAAAACTGACCTGCCCTCATCTGGCGGCACATTGCATGCAGCCAATTGTAATATCAAACCTGCCCAAATTGCACTGGTGCCACCTTTCATCTGGGGAACCATCCTCGTATGTGGATTTTTCAGGAGCCAGCCGGCCACTCCCAGCACAGGCCCCCGAACACAAACCACGGCCCTTTTCCCTGGCAAAAAAACTACCTGCCCCGCTTCTGGCTGGCAGATTGCAGGAGCCACTTGCCTCTACAAAACAGCCCCCACTGAACTGGTGCCACCTTTTTATCTGGAACCTCCTCGTTCTGATTTCAGGGGCCCCCGGGCCCCTCCCCCCACAGGCCCCCCCAACACAAACCACGGCCTTTCCCGGCAAACAAAA